>NW_028324307.1:11560000-11755000 GCF_058129835.1 Hydra viridissima | reverse complement strand
AGTCCACATGCCGCATTCTGGATTTTAACAGCCCAGATGCCGCATTCTGGATTTTAACAGTACAATGTTTACACTTTGCATAAACAATCCTTTTTCCATCAACATCATTTGTATCCTGGTTGAAGTACTTCCAAATGGGCCCTTTTGGTCAAACCGTCTTGATAGAAGCTTTGTTGACAATTTCAAACTGAAATATTTTAAAAAAAACTTTAAAATAACTAAAAAATTGATTTTTTTCTCAGAGCTTAGACGTTCACATATATTAAAATTTAAAAAGTCAAAGAGTACCAAGTTACCAACTCTTTCTCAAAAAATTGAAATCTTTTAAAAGATTCGTATTAAAGTACAAATATCGTTGGAAATACAAAAATATTCGTAAATTACTTTTTGCAATTCCAATTTTATAAATGTCAAATACAACCCCTAGAACATTACTTTATAATTTTAACTTACTTTTCATTGTATTATCCTAAACATTTTTATTCACTTATAAGATGCAATCTGTAATTGGCTTCTACAAACATGTCCTGAAATTCATTTGGGATTATTTGTAAACGGTCCGTCCACAATGTTAATTGAAGAAACTCATTATCATTCCACAAATAATCTATTAGATTACTGATAATAAGTTCTATTAACACAGCTTCACTAGGGTAAAGTGTCAACAAATGCAATCGATATTCTGACAAAATTAATACAGCCTCTCCACGCAATTGTCCCCTATTTTGTGGAGTTATTATAATATCACTAAAACGACTGTTTGACATTTTAATCTTTTAATTTTTAAACTATTAAAAAAAACCACTTTTTTCAAAGATCTTAACACAACAAAATTTTTAAAAAAACTGAGACCCTTGCAAATTGCAACTTACTGCACATTTACCCCCTCCCCCTCTCCCCCAAATCAATTCATATACTTAAGTCTACCAAATAATTCCCATTAAATTAATCTTTTTTCGACAAATAAGCAACAAATTTTTTTGAAAACTTAAGTACATATCATTAAACAAACACATGAAATTCATAAATCATTGTTTTCCCATTATATTATCGTTATCTCTCGATTTGTCTCGAAACGTATCGAAGTCAATCGATTACTCGATTGATTTCGAGAATATAACTCAGCATGTCTCAAATCTGCTTTTCGATACTGAGAACATAATCCGCCATAAATCGAATCTTTCGATTCGATTAAATACTCGATTGAATCGAGATAATCGATACAGTTTCGATAAAATCATCTTTGAGAAGCAGACCTTTAGCACGGTCGTTTGTAAGAGGAAAGTTATTATACGCATGCGCAGTAGAGTCAAAAATAATTTAAAATTTTAAAAATGGCTACGGATGCAACGTTTTTTAAAAAATTTATCATTGACAACGAGTAACTTGTTTAATTTTAGATAAATAAAAAGGCTTTTAATAACTATCGCCTGTACTAAGAAATATTTTAAATAAAATACAAAATCTCTGAATGTGAATAAAATCTATTTTCAGGTAAAGCTACTTTTACTGTTTTTGTTTATAACCTTTAAACCTTTTTTAAAAAAAATTTGAGCGTTGAAATTTTTAAAGTTTTATTTATTCAACAAGATGAACCTTTTACTTTTTTTGCACTTTTTGCTTATATGAGGATTCAATTTCTTTTGAAGGGTTAAAATAAAATCTTAATTGTTAACTTTTGGTAACGAGTTGCTACGGTACTCCTTTCCGATGTACATAAATAAATATATATATATATATATATATATATATATATATATATATATATATAAGATATCATATTATAAATGTATATATGTATATGTAAATACGATATATTATATTATATATATAATATATTATATTATATATATATAATATATTATATATATATCATACATATATAATATATATATATATATATATATATATATATATATATATATATATATATATATATATATATATATATATATATAAAGAAAAATAGAGAAAGAGATTTCGAAAAGACTTTAAATATATAGGAATTGGTTGATAAATATGAATGAATTACTAGGATTTGTAAAAAAAAAAAATTATATAATTGTATTTATATACCATTTTTTAAATAGTCTAATATTAGATAAATTGGAACTTCACAACAAAAATGTTAAACTCCTTTGCAGAGTTTGTGGACAGTTTCTTGGTAAAAAGCATTATTTTATAGAAGAAATTCTTAAAGTAAAATTAGAGAAGCTGTTTCTTGTTGAAATGACAGATTTGGAATTTGTCCATCCTCCAAAAATGTGTAAAAAATGTTATTGTACAATAAACAATGAGCTTTCAAGAAAAACATCAACTGCCGTTTGTCTCTGTACTAAATGGAAACCTATTCTAACACGCTTTCTACTTCCATCATTTAGTTTCTAGGCATAAATAAATAAAAATTCAATTTTATACTAATTTAATACATCAACATTTATGCGGATATTGCAAAATCTTATTTTCTATCATTAGAACAATCAAACTACCCTATAACTTTCAGATATTTACAGTTGTCATTTGCATTACACTGGGTGACATTAACCAGGGTGAAGTCGTCATATAGTGGGCTAAAAACATTTTTTGAGCGTCACTCAAAAAAGGTTTGAACGTTTAAGGTTCCGAAACAAGAAAGAATCCAAAAATGATAATTTAAAATCAGTGGATGTTTAGGTAAAATACCTTAACCAATATACTGCTATGCAAACGGTTACAGAATTTAAAAAAATAAGGATTTTACCTGCTCCTAACTACTATAAAATGCGGGTTCTGGCTTATTTTCATTTTCCATCTCCGTTATGATTTTTTTTGATAATCGCGGGGTGAAAATTTTCTGGTTTAAAATAAAAAAAATCGGTCAACAAAAAACATTTTTTTCATGACGTGATAAACACGCGTAATGAAAAAATTTAATTTTTGCAAAGGTGTTTAAATCTTGAGAATTAGGCGTAATAATAGGCTTGCCCGAGAAGAAGGTTAAAGCTTCCGGATTGACCGACTTGCGCGTCGCCGGAGTTAAGAGTGACGAGGAGCCTTCTTCCGGCTGCGACGCTGGGCATGGAGTCTGCATTTGCAAAATTTCTGTAAAAGGAGATGGTTGTGGTGGATCCGATGGTGGAGCTGGATTGTAACAGCAGTCCAGTCGATGTGTTGTTGAACGAGGATACGTTTGATCCGTTCCAAGAAGACAAATAAAAATCTTCCAATCCAGACGAGGAAAAGATGCATTTGCTGTTACCGTCATATCTAGAAAGCTGAGAGAGATTTTGTTGATTTCTTCCGTGTAAACGTCGTGCAAATGGGATCGGATAACGTTCATTTTGTTTACTTTTTCTTTTTTGGTTTCGAGGCATTTTTTGTAATCGTCGTGGGTAATTTATTTTTTGACGACCTTTGTTGTCACACCTTTGCATTTTTTGCATTTTTTCTCTTGGTTTTCTTGATGTATTTTGTAAGAGTACAATTTTGACCGAAGACCGACAAACTCTTCAATCTGTTTTCCTCCGGTTTCGTCTTTGAACATCCCAATGACCTTTTCGTTTAAGCCAACTTTGAACCCAACGCTTTGAATGGCTGGATGGCTTTTGCTAAAATCGCTCGTGTCGAATTTTTTTTCCACATCGTCTGCATTGTCTTTGTAAAAATCGTCCGTTTTTATTTCGTAAACCAGCGAATCCGTGTCTGTCATCAACAGCTTTTCTTTGCTTGGATATTTTTTTCCGATGTAATCGTAGTGGAACTCGAACATTAAGGTTTCGCTCAAATCCAAAATGGACATGCCCAAATAAATTGGTTTGTTGTAAAAAATTTTTGTCCTTTTCATGTGAACGGCAATCAAGTTTTCATCGAAAATCGTGTGCCTGTCGTAATTTGGTTTTGCTGATAATTTTGTTGCCTTTTCCTTTTCTGTCACCAGTCTCACGTCCACTCTTTTTTCAATGTTCTCCATTGTTTTTCCAAACACCGAGTTGTTCATCAGCTTGAAAAATTCTTTCTCAAATTCGCTAGTGGCTTTTGTTCTCAATTCTGTGTTGAGGTCAATGTACGGTTTCATCCAATCACGTTGCTCAAATTTTATTCCTCTGTGCACCTTTGAAATTTTCATTCCCAATCGTTCGTACAATTTCAGGTTTTCGCAGTGAAGGACATAATTTTTTTTGTCGTTTAAATTTGGAGCGAGCTTATCCACTTTTCCAATTTTCATTCTCTCGGGGGCCAACGGATAATCGTTGTGTTCATCGTGAAGGCTTTCAGGATAATCCAAATCAACCTCCAAAATGCAAGGAACAGATCTCCAATCGGACAGTTCGTCTTCTGTCATCTATTCGAAACCGTGAGTGGGAAGGGGTTCGCACATGGCCCATCCGTACAGGTTGTTGGCGTCCAAGTATTGAATGAATTTTGATGGTTGGCTTGGATCGTATGAGTCGCCCATGTATTTGTTGTTTGATTTTCCATGCCGGTTGGAGATCATGCTGATCCCTCCACGAGCTCCTTTTTGGATCATTCGAAGCATGTCGGGGTCGCTCAACAATTCCAATTTTATTTTTGTCAGTTTCAAACAAGCGTCCCATGCCAACCCGGGAGATGTGTAATACCAAGCGGGATCGAGCTTGTAATTTTTAATGCAAACGTCCCTTTTTTTTCGGACTTGGAGTTTTTTTTCTGTTTTCGAGTTTTTCTGAACCTAAAATGTCAATCCTTATTCCATTTTCCACTTTTCCATCTCGACGCTCCAAATATCTCCAGCCATGCCCCGTCTTTTTTATCGCTTTGTAAAGGGATCCGTATTCAACCACCTCCCCTGTTTCAACGTTGGTCGTTTTCACAGACACAGGTTTTTTTCGAATCGAACCAAGCCTCTCGTATTTTGGGTCGATCGGTTTTTTCGCATTTTCCGTTTGCGTTTTTATTTCTTTTTTTGGTCGACCCACCGACTTGCATTCTTTTGCACCTTCCAAAAGCGAATCTTTGCTTACGAGATTGTTCTCAACCGCAATCATCATCAAGGTCAACAAATTGTTTGATGTTTTTGTGACACCATTTTCTCTCAGCAAATTTTTCAGATAATTTTTTGTTAGTCTCATGTTTTATTTTTAAAATGAAAAAAATTTTTTAAATCAATTTTTGTCAAGAATCTCATGACACTTAATAAACAGCGTTCATGTTGGTTCCGTCTGAAACATATTGGATCAATTTGTCGGAAATGATCACTGCGAAAATAACGGTGCTTTCGGGTACTGCCGTTCGGAACTTTTGGTTGACAACCAATTCGGAGCTTTTGGTTGACAACCAATTCGGAACTTTTGGTTGACAACCAACTCAAAAACGATTGATCCTGAAGAATTTAAATCGAGATTCGTTGGAAGGTATTTGGAAAAATCAACTTTTTCAATGCCGGTGTCGTAGACAGGCTTTTCGTCAATTATTAATCTGTCGGTGTTTATCATTTTTTAAAATGAGAAAATAATTTTTTATGTCATTTTTGATTCGTCAAAAAAAATCACTCAATCAAAAGCCCGCTCCCCATTTTGACCAGATCTTGGATTCTGGAAGCGTTCTTTTTTGTCATTTTCTTTTTTACTTGAATGGACGAGCCAAACATTTTTTTATGCAGTTCTTCCATCGGATTAATAGATTCATATTGCTTTGCCGCTTCGTTCAAAATCGTGCTGGCCGATTGGTTTGGATTCACCGTCCCCGTCTTGGGGTAAACTTTTTCAATCGCTTTTTTCCCTTTGTCGATGGCAACGTCTCTGGCGGTTGATATGGCAGAAGAGGCCAATTCTTTTCCGGCAGATCTGGCGGCGGTGATCGCTTCTCTTCCAATTTCGCTTGCTGCTGCTTTCCTCAATAAATGAAGAGATGACTTTGATGCGTTTGAAGCTATCATTCTCCTCAAAAAATTTTTAAACGTGTGAACGATCCCTCCTTCTCCGACAACGTTCTTTTTTAAATATCTTCTGTTGTTCACAAAGAGCATTTTAAAAATGAGAAAAAATTTTTTTAAATTCGTGTTTCACGACTCGATGTATTTTTGAATCGATCGGTATTCCTCTTTGTTTATTTCCCCCTGCCTCAAAAGCTCGTCACAAATGGCCACAGCTTCGTTTCTCGATGCAATATTTCCAGCATGACCCGCGGCGATGCTCAAACTAAGCCTTTGAACAAGCGCATTTGGATCGCTCGGGAGAATGATTACTCCGCGACCTTTTGTTCCCTTCGTTTTTGGGTAATTTTTTTCCCAAAATTTTGAAACAATATTCTCCCACTTTTTACTTCTCGAAGCTTTTGGTATGGTTGGTTTCCCTTCTCTCTCAATTGCATGCGTTTCGACCAGTATTTTTTCATAATTTTTCAAGTCCTCGTTTGTTACCTTTGTCATATCAGGTCTGGATCTTGTGATCAGCTCCCAAAAACCTAAAGTACCCTCATACTTTTCTCCATCAATAATGATGTCGTTATTTTCGATAAATATTTCTTTGTCTCCAATAAACATTTTTCCACGTTCTTTTGCGTGGATTCCAAACACTCTGTCTGCAACAGCTGCTTTGGCTGCGTATTTTGACAAATAATCCAAAGCAGTATTTCTAACATTCATTTTTTCAGCACTTTTTAAACTTTCAAAAGACGTCTCGCTTTCTGGGTAAGCCAAAGCCAGTGGAGTGTTTCCATCCTCTTTGTATCACTTTTTCGTTTTTCACTTTTTCGTTGCTCTCGATCAACGGTTGAAAAAACTTTGACAGATCAGTCTGATAATTTGCATTTGAAACGTCCCGGTTAAGGCTCTCATTGTAAAGCTTCTCCCTGTTGGCCATGTAATTTTTCACAATCTCATCTCTCTTTTTTGGGTCATGTATTTTAAAGAACTCCATTTTTTAAAATACGGAGAAAAAAACTTAAACAAAAACGAGTTTGCGTTTGCGTTTGCGCTCATTTTCCTTTTTTGTAAAGGTTGTTAAATGCTTGAATGGCTTCTTCTCTTCCTTTTTGAATCAACGACTCTTTGGTCAATTCGTCAATGCTGTTTTTTGCTTTTGTTCGGATTTTTTCGGTCATGGTTTTAAATTTTTGAAGCTCGCCGAGGATTAGTTCGTATTCGGAATCGCTCACAAATCCGTCCATGAGCGATTTTGAAATTCGACCGCTAACCGTGTTCAATTTTGACTCGGAAAGAACCTTTAATTTTTCGTGCTTTTCAGCCTTTATCATCATTTTTTTGTTTTGATGGTTTCCAAAAATGGACAAAGCACCCATTCCAACCGCAATCCCCTCGTACGCAATAGAAACTGGGGTGGCAACGATGGTTGACAAAAGTGCAATACCTGTAATCCCCAAACCAATGCACACCGTTTGCAACCCATCGTCTACGAAACGAATAATTTTTGACACTCGATGATACTTTTTGCTCAAAGCCATTCTTTTCACTTTTTCATCCTCCATTTCTTTTTGGATCTCTCCTATTTTTTGAAGGCGGTAAACGTGTCCACCATCGGTTGGTGCTGTTGGAAGAACTGGATAAATTTTTCCAGTGTTTTTTATTATCTCCATCTTTTTAACAAAGGCAGATTTTTTATATTCGAATCGATGTGATTTATTTTGCAAAGCATTTCGCCTTTTTTGACAATGACGTCATTAACACTGTTGTTGGTTATATCCAAAACGATGTCTTCCACAGGCTCAGAAAAAATGGCATCGTTTTTGTTAAAGTTTAATTTTTCGCTGATCGATTGCATCAAATTGACGACTGCAATGCCTCTGAATAGATTAAGTCCAACGGACAACGATATTGTTGTATTAGAAAGAGCAGCAAATTTTATGTCTTTTTGAGCAAAAATCTCGTGTTGCGCATTTATGTTAAAACAGTTTGGGTGATCCAATTTTTTTTTGTCACAATAATATTTTGCGATGTCTTTTTTTGCAGGTTTTTGATTGTCTCCACCAAATTTTCCAGCTCTTTGATCCTTTCCACCAAGTTTTCCAAATTTTTGGTTCGATC
This sequence comes from Hydra viridissima, assembly GCF_058129835.1. Taxonomy (NCBI): domain Eukaryota; kingdom Metazoa; phylum Cnidaria; class Hydrozoa; order Anthoathecata; family Hydridae; genus Hydra; species Hydra viridissima. The sequence goes on along the minus strand of NW_028324307.1, from coordinate 11,747,001 downwards.
CGACTCTTTGAATCTCTCCAACTCTTTTATCCTCTCATCCATGTGTCCCAAATACATTTTCGAGATCTCCAAACTCGAATCGACGTGTTTTTTTGCCGATGAAACGTTTTTAAAAAACTTGTGAGGGGCATGCATTTTTTAATATGAAAAGAAAATGTTTTAACTCATTTTATTTTCATTTTTTCGTGTTTTCACATTTCTTCGCCTGATTTAGACTCATTCATAATAGCAAAGTGCAACGGCGTCCAGTTTTTTTCATCTCGCGCGTTTATATCGTCTCCCTTTTCCAACAAAAACCGGACAGTTTTAAGATGACCGTTTTGGGATGCTAAGTGCAGCGGTGTTTGTTTTTTTTCATCTCGCGCGTTGACATCGGCTCCGTTTTGCAACAACAAATAAGCAACTTCACGGTGACCGTTTTGAGATGCCAAGTGTAATGGGGTTTGATTGTCTTTGTCTCGCGCGTCGACATTAGCCCCGTTTTGCAACAACAAAAATCCAACATTTCGGTGACCGTTTTGAGATGCATAGTGAAGAGGTGTCATTTCTTTTTCAACTTTCGCGTTGACATCGGCTCCGTATACAAGTTCCATCTTTTTTATATGAAAAGAAAATTTTTTTAACTCATTTTATTTTTCATTTTTTTCGTGTTTTCACATTTCTTCGTCAGATTCCATTTCCCCAAAATCCAAATCACCACTCATGATGCTTTGAACAGAAGGCGCGTTTTTTGCGATGACCACTTCAGGAATCCTAACCTGAATGGACTGGATCTGCGCTCTAACAAAAACACCTTCAATTTTCAAAGAGGCAACGGCGTAACACTTTTGTCGAACATATCCCAAAGGATCTGTATTTAGCAGCTTTTTGTTCTCCTTTTTGAAAAACAAAGAAGAAACCTCAATGTTTTTTTCGCTTTTTTGATATTTTTTCAGTCACCTCGATAAAATTTTGATATTTTTTCAGTCACCTCGATAAACTTTTTTTCTTTTTCACTCATTCCATTTTTTTCATTGAAACCGAGAAAGGACATGGAATATCCCTCCAGCTTGTTCGTTCCAAAACTGCAGTTCTCAAACACACCCAGAGAAAACAAAACGGGTGTTCTTAAAATAAAAGAGCCTTTTCCAGAGGGGTACTCAAAAAAAAGCGGAATCTTTTGGAACTGAATTGGTTTGGTTGCGGAATAAATCTCTCCAACCGATAATTTGCTCTCGTCAAAATTTTCAATCGTCACGAAATTCATCTTTTTTATATGAAAAGAAAATTTTTTTAACTCATTTTTTCAAACGCATCAATTCATTATTGTCCACCCATGAGTTGAACGAGTTTGAATATCCTTTCCATTTGACCAGTGATTTGCTTTTTGTTCTGCGGACTATTTTTTCAATCCTGAATATGCTCCGATCCGTCTTTTGCATCTCCTGCTCTTAAAAAGTGCCTTGAATGTCTTCACCTTTGGCGTCAGCGATTATATACGTGGGTGGATCCGTTCGCTGAATTTTTGACACGGTAAAAACCTCCTCGGTCCATCTCGGCGTGTACCCTTTTTCAAAATTGGTCTTCTTTTTTGTGATCCTCACTTTGTCACCCATTAAAAATTTTGGTTCTGGTCTTTCTTTTTGCATCTTTCCATTCAGGTTCATTCAGACAATACTTTTATTTTTTTCCTCGCTGGCTTCAATTGGAGTCATTTTTATGGATCAGTGCTTTGTGCTGTTGTAATTTTTCACCATTTCATCCAAAACATCAATGTATTTATTGGTGCTGTTGGCTGAAAAATATTTAAACATTTTTTCTTTCATCGTTCTGTTCCATCGCTCGACAACACAGCTTTTTTCCTCGTTTTCAGTGGAATATAATTGAACACCCAGCGATCTCACGTGCTTGTTGTAAAACTCTTTTCCTTTGTCCACCCACATTTTGGCACACTTTCTTTCACCAAAAATTTTTTTCAACGCTTCAGCCACTTCAAGTCCCGTTTTGTTTTTCAACGGAACGATCCAACCATACTTTGAAAACACGTCGATCACCATGAGCAAATATTTTACACCCTTGTTGAATTTTGAAAACGATTGCATGTCAACCAAATCGACAGCCCATATTTCATCGATGTCGTTCACAAACACTTTTCTTTTTTTAAAATGACGAATGACCGGTTTGTGAAGCTCCTCTGCAAGCTGATCCGTCCATTTTAAACTTGAAAAAAACTTTTTTTTTTTTTTTGCAGAAATACCCAATCCGAATTTGGCTTTGATGATGGGCTCGATAAGCTTTCTTTCGTATATTTCTTTTTGAGTGGGGTTTGGAATGGAGTTCATTTCTTCAAGCATCATTTGATCTGCCAAATTTCTGCTTTGAACGTCGTTTAAATATTTATAGGCCAAATCGTGGTGGTACGCTGCATTGTCCACTCGGTCCACCGGTTTGCTCCACTCTTGGTACATGTCGGTGGATGTGAGCCTTTTGTCCAGGTTTGTGCCAGGCCCTGCAAAATTCATTCCTGGAATATGCATTTCTCCTGGAAATTTTGCCCACGGAAGCTTTATTTTTTTTGAATAATTGTTGATCGATTCGACCAAGTCGCCCCCTTTTGCTATCGAAGAAACAAACGTGCATTTGGTCGTTCCACAAGAGTCGCAAGTCCCTTTTATCATTTTTCTGTTGTTTTTTGAGATTTCGTATCTCAGATGCATCGTTTCTGTTTTCCTTTTGCATTTGACACAGTACATTTTTTTATTTTAAATAATTATTTTTAAATTAAAAAAATGGACGTAACCGATTTGTCATGGAATATTGGAAAAAACAAAAGGAACAACAACGATCTTTTACCAAGAAGCATTCGAGGAATCATCGTTGGAAAGTCCGGTTGCGGAAAAACAACCTTGCTTCTCAATTTACTGCTCAAACCTGGATGGTTGGATTATAACCACTTACAGGTCTTTGTCAAATCTCTTTTTCAACCCGAGTACAAAATACTAGAAAGCTCGTTCAAAAAAAAATTGTCAAAAAAGAAAATCATCAAATTGTTCAATGTACAAAACGAAATTGAAAAATTAAATCTAAACCCTGAATGCGTCATCGACGATCTTTCAAAAAATAAAAAATTTAAAAACGAGGACATTGAGTGTCAATTTTTTGAAACTGCTGACGATGTGCCTGAACCCGAAGATCTCGATTCAACAAAAAACAATTTAATGATCTTTGACGATTTGCAATTAACCAAACAAAACAAGTGCGAAAAATATTACATCCGAGGAAGACACTCCAACGTCGACTGCTTTTACCTCGCTCAAAATTATTTTATGCTACCTCGACAAACCATCCGAGAAAACACCAATTTTATTTGCCTGTTTCCTCAAGACTCAAAAAATATTGACCACATCTATCGAGACCACGTTTCGAGCGACATGAAAAAAGAAGAGTTCAAAAAATTTTGCAGACATTGCTGGTCTGAACCTCACGGATTTGCCGGTATCGATTTGTCGTCAAAAAAATACGATGGAAAATATCGAAGCGGATTAAACAATTTTTATTTTCCAATAGAAGCCATTTAAAAATTTTTTTCACCCATTTAAAAAAATGTCAGGCATAATCATCGATGTGGATGGAACATCAAACATAATAGTAACAGATTTTTTGGACAAAATCGTTTTTGAAAAAGAAAAAAAGTATGAGATGGCTTTTCTCGGTCTTGAGACATACAACAGCTTTCCAAACATCACCAGCAAAAACAATTCTTTCCGGTACAGCATGACCAACGGTACCAATTGGGAAAACGACGTCATTCCAGAAGGAAGCTACGACATTATCGACATAAACAATTATTTGCAAAAAGTCGTCTCAAACACAATCAAAAATTACGCGTCTCAAAGCGCAAGCTATGTCACCGCAAATAAAATCAGCTACTCACCAAAAAACATCAAGATTGGATCCAATTCAAACACTTTAAAATCAACCATCAAGCTTGGATTAAACTATTTGATGGATTTGAACGTGGAAAACAGCATCGCCTCGCTTTTGGGTTTTACAAAAAGACAATTGGACTCCAATTTCGAATACGAGTCCGACGACATTGTCAGAATTACGAACGTCAACACGATCAGAATCGTCAACAACGTTATCGGGTCGGCATACATCAACGGCTCGCAATTAAATTGCATCTACTCCTTTTACCCCTCTGTGGGTCCTGGTATTAAAATCATCGAAAGACCCACCTATTTGGTTTACCTCCCTGTCAAAGTACCAGAAATTTCCACGATGATCACACGCGTTGTCGATCAAAACGGTAATCTAATCGACTTTCGCGGCGAGGACATCACGATCCGTTATCACATTCAAGAAGTGAAATAAATATTTTTTCCCGCATTTTAAAAATGAGCAGTTACATTCCTGTCAAATTAAATGTGTCCCAGGGACAGATCGATAAAATAAAAAAATCAATCATTGAAGGAAAACCCGCGAGCATCCGTATTTCAAAAGATAATCTTCACGGAAACGACGTTTTACTTTTAACAGAAAGCCAACATCGAAAAATTGTGGACGCACTCAATCGAGGAGTTGGAGTCACCATAAAAATGAGCAAAACTCAATTGGAACACAACGCAAAAGTTGAAGGAGGATTTCTTGGTGCTCTTTTACATTTATTGGGAAGGGTTGCAGCTAAAGCCGTCCCAGTTTTTGGTAAGGCCGCTTTAGGCGGGGTTGCCTCTTCTCTTGGATCCAATATGATCGACAAAATTTTAGGAAATGGAATAAAATCAGAAGGAGGGTTTCTTCCTTTTATTTTACCTTTATTGGGAGCTCTTGCACCCACTTTGATCGAAAAAATTGTTGGAAATGGTATTGCTTACCTCAAAAACAATGGAAAAGGAATGAAAATTGCCACATACAAAGGAGACGGACTGTTTTTAACACCTTGGGTCACAGGAAGCTCACTCAAAGATGGATTATACTTCAAAAGAGACAGAAAATATGTCCCCATCCTATCTTGATTGCTTCTCAGACCCATTCTCAAGAATCCTTTTTAAAAAAATTTTTTTGAGTTAAATAATTTTTTCTTGACATAATAAAATGAACGGAAAAACAAGGATCTTGCGAAATGAGGACGAAAAAATTAAAAGCATAAAAACACTTGACCCCATTGAATATTTAAAGAGCAAAGGAGTAGGATGGCGTGAAATTGAAATTTACAAATCAATTCTCGAACAAGAACTTGAACAAAAACAAGAACAAAAACAAGAACAAATAAAAAAAGAAATTTTTCGCGCAAGATTCAAACACCTTTGCAAAAATTAAATTTTTTCATTACGCGTGTTAATCACGTCATGAAAAAAATGTTTTTTGTTGACCGATTTTTTTAATTTTAAACCAGAAAATTTTCACCCCGCGATTATCAAAAAAAATCATAACGGAGATGGAAAATGAAAATGAGCCAGAACCCGCATTTTATAATAGTCTCCTACCGGAGCTCTCTTTCTATATGTTATAAATGTTACAAACATACAAATAAAGCTAGACCTCAGTTTACATTATTATAATCTGAATATAATTTGTTAATTAATATTTTTGTGAAGAATAAGGCCACTGCCTCAAATATATATATATATATATATATATATATATATATATATATATATATATATATATATATATATATATATATATATATATATATATATATATATATATATATATATATATATATATCTATATATATTACATTGTTCACCTCCCCAAGGCCGAGGGGGTTACTACAGTCGAGGAGGCTACTCTTTTTTGTGTTTTTTATTTTTTGTTCTTATTCGTGGTACAACCCCCTCTCAACTCTTTAACTCCGAAACACGAACCTTGACAAGCAAGGCCACTGCGCGGAGAAACTAAGTTGATATATATATTTAACTAATATCTTTTTAACGCATTAAATAAATTTATTCCTTCTAACTTTTAAAGGTCACATTTCTAAATACTACTCGAATTTTCTTTCAAAATGTCAATTTTCATATTATATCTAAATAAAAACACAAACAAGTTTTGAACTTAAAGCATAACTTTGATAAATTATTTAATTTTTCGATATAAAGCTATAAAGTTTGTAATATTAGTAATAATGCAATAGAGACAAACTGAAGAAAAAGCAACATTTGTATAATTTAAAAAATATAAATTTATTTTATGCATCAAATAAATATCAATCAACACGAAATAAAAGATCAAAATACAATTCAAATGAAAATATAAATATCTTTTATGCATTAAATACATTTTTCATTCCTTCAATCTTTTTGTAAAAAGTATTCTAAATATATTCATATTGATTTAAACAGTCTCAAGCAAAAAAGCATTTAAAAAATAAAAAATTTAAACACCAAACACAAAAAATAATTATATCGAGTTCCAAGAAAAAGTCTTTCTGCTTTAGTTTACTTTTCCCTTCTTTACAACAGGTAAGTTTCCTCTTCAAGACGCGAATATGGTTGGAATATTAAAAAAAAGTATACTATAATATTTTTTTGTTTTGAATCAATTTTTATCATAATTTATCAATTTTGAATTAATATGTACAAAACCAGACTGATGATTCAATCGGTAGAATCAAAATTATAGCACTCAATCGATAAAATCAAAAACATAACCAATGAAATTGCTTCGATGCAGGCAATACAGTTGATTTATTAGACGTTATTGACTAAATCGAAAGCCTGGAATAATAACATTCAAAACTTTGATCATACATAAGAGTGTACATAAATATATAATGTATGTATGTGTATGTATATATATTAGGACCTTGCGAATTGCTTCAATTCGATTCGCAAATCAAGTGTCGCCTTGATTCGAGTCGAAAAAAAAAAAATTTAAGTTTTTTTTAATCATATTTTATTTTGCGAATGTTGCTGTTTTTTTAGATTTCTAAAGCTGAAATGTAATTGAAATGGGTTTTTTATCCCGGGTGGAGTAAGAGTAAATGAAAACAGTTCGAATATCACTTTTAAACAAACGTCGAAAATATAATCTGGGCAAAAAGAATTTGTTCAAAGAAATATTTTTATCTTTTTGGAAAAAAAAAGCTTAACAAAACAAAAAATGTCAATGCAGGGCCCTAACATATATATATATATATATATATATATATATATATATATATATATATATATATATATATATATATATATATATATATATATATATATATATATATATATATATATATATATATTAGGGTAATAGCTATTATCATTATTTTTCGTTACGAAACTAAAACCCTTTACATTAGAGGAACAATTGTAGGTAGATGACAGTAGCAACATCAGTTTTTAAAAAAATTGAAAAAAGTTCCCTCATCTTTTTATTTTTTTTTTTTGTGCGCACATCGCAGTTTGACTATCGGTTTCAATTTCACACTGACTTTTTATATGACGTTCTAAACTGCTTTTAAGCACATTCCAGCCAGCTGTTTCCATTTGTTTATAAACTAGACATTTACAGATGGTTGTTAGTTTAGTAGTTTGTTAATAGATGTTGTTTATTATCTTTGTTTTGAATATATTCACTTACACACTTCACACGGTGTTTTGCTATACGGTGTGAAGTGTGAACTCGTTTGAATATTTTTGTTTTCAGTGCAAGATTGTCAATAAAATGTCTTATAGAAATTCCAGCAACAGTGTAAAGTCAAACAGGTATACTTGGATGAAGAATCTGTCCTCTTTTTCTAAACAGAAAAAAGATCCAAGTATTCCATCTGTTGAAAAGCTAACCAATCTCACACAGATGCCGACAAACCGTCAAATTCTTGGAAACTTTATTTTCTGTTCAACAGCAAAAAATGGCGACTGAATCGAATCAAAATTATGATTACGGATATAGAATTGCTCTGGAGGGAAATTCTAGACTTTCCACTATTATCCAGCGCACTCATCAGAAAGAAGCTCAATAGTCTGATTGATCTATATGACAAAAACAAAAAGAAACCGTCTGATAAATTCACTGCAACACTTTCTCAGTTATTTGATGTCACTAACGTTAATTGAGAATGGAAAAGCACGGAGGATAAAGAGCTCTACCAGAGGCAAGTTGAGAGTGGAGGAAAGATTGGTTATTCAATGATCAAACAAGCCCCTTTGGAATCAATCCACCCAAGAAAACGAATCCGACTATCAACAACTCAACCTCAAGCCAGCTCTTCTTAACCCCAACCCACACAAACACATGAAAGTGAGTCAGAATCTTCGGATTCTGAAACCTCTGATTCTTCACCCGAGTCGCCAACCTCTTCTTCCACGTCATCTTCTCCTGAATGCAAACCAAAATACCAAAGATCAAGCACTACAACAGCGGGTTTACTAGTACTGAAAAACAACATTTCTACACATAAAGCACATGACGTTCTTGCAACCATTGCTGAACATGGTCATGATGTGCCGGTTCCAAGTCAGGCGGGTGTCTGTAAACGAGTAATCTCTCACATAAGTTGTTCAAAAACTTCAAAGCAATGATCCCTATTGTCTCCAGTTTGATGGTAAAAGAATGCAAGGGGAAGAGTATCAAGTTGTTTTGCTGAAAAATTTGACAACCGAAATCAAACTCGGTATTCTTAAATGTGAGAGTGGTTCTGCCGCGGCCATTCACAAGGAACTTCATCAGCTAATTGATGAATACGATGCTTGGGAAAATATTCGCATGATAATCTGCGACACGACCGCAGTAAATACTGGTCGTTTGCACGGGATTGTAAAGCTCATACAGGATGATGTCTTGAGCAAGGGGTTTCAGAAGCCACAATATATTGGCTGTCAGCACCATGTGCTCGACCTCCTTCTGAAGCATGTCATGGATTTTCTTATTCAAGAGCCAACACCCAAACCAGAACTCAACCATTCCTTCATTAACAAATTAACAGAAAACTATGTCTCACTTCAGGCTGATTACCACCTCGTTGCTACAGATGATGTTAAAACAGGCGAGAACCCTGGATGGCGAGATGATTTTAAGTTCTTATTTGAACTATGTCAGTCATATCGTCATTACAAAACAACTTCACGTTGGCCTATAATCAGCTGGAAGAAACTCCCAAATTTACACCAGGCAAGGTGGAACTCACGTGCGATATATGCTGTTATAGCATTATTTCTGATACCAGAGTGGCGCAATATCCTCACTCCAGCATGCGACTTCATCTGCTACGAATGGGCAAATGCTTGGTTCCATTTGCAACACTACAATGAAGCGTCCTTCAATGAACTGTTTCCCTCACTCATGAAGATAAAATGCAAGAAAGCAGTTAAGTGTTTGGAGACGCATTGGTCAGTCGAAGAGTCATTAATTGACATTCCCAGATCTAACCAAATTGCTGAACGTGCTGTAAAACTGATGGAGGAACTTCATGCAAAAATAAGAAAAATTGAATTTTTGAACCTGAAGTTCATAACAAAAACTATTTTTTAAACATTTCGGACAAATTGCTTGCTGTTCTGTATCTTATTTGTTAATAAAAGTTGCTTAGTTATTACTAATACTCTTTTGAATAAAGCAAAAAACACATGTCGTTTTTTTTAAAAAAAATTATTTAGTCGCTTTTTTCTTCCGAAGAGGGGGGGGGGGGGGAACTTTTTTAAAAAAAATCAAAAATGCAATTTATATTCTTTAATTACTCATAAACTTTCCTCGATTGCAAGTGGTTTAATAAAAAAAAGGTTTTCTTTTTATCATACTAATATATATATATATATATATATATATATACATATATATATATATATATATATATATATATATATATATATATATATATATATATATATATATATATATATATATATGAAGGGTGCAAGGGAAAAACAGGGAATGTCAATTTTTCGAAATTTTGAGATAGCCCTGCCAGCCCATTTTGCATTTCGATAGCTAGCTTCTGTCAAAGTACTGAAGTGAAAAAACAAGTATAGTCAGGTAAAAATAGCCTATTAAAAATACCCCTGCTACAGAAAAACAGGGAATGTCAGTCCTCTGCAACATAAAAACAAGGATAGTCAAATTGCCGCTTCACTAGAAACCTATGTGTTTGCCGTATTTTTGTCACCTGACGGCAATGTAAACACACATCCTGAGGTCACTAAAAAACCAAGAAAACGGCCAATAAATGGAAGAAAAAAAGAAAAGGCAAAAAAAAAAAAGAACTTTTCAAGCCACTTAATGGGAGAAGCTTGCAACTGTGCAAGGTTACAATGCTTTGAAAACATCAGTCTGCAAGCAAGGCAGACAATTTTGTACAGGTTTAATGGGCTGGGTACAAAAGACGAACAGGACGCCATGATAGCTGCAGCCATAATTCCAAAAACAGTGAGACAAAGACGACCTAGGAAAGAGGAGAATGAGGCCGACCTGCACAGTTACTCATATCATTTGCTGATTCCTGATGGAGATTTATGCTCAAGAATGCAGATTTGCTTCAAGGCACTCTTGTCAATATTTGGAGTGACAAAATCCAGACTTGAGAGAATTCAGAAAACATTGACATCATCAGGTGAGTAAATCTAGATCTTTTAGTTGTATTTTTATGCTTAATCTTCAAAATTAGCTGTAATTTCTTTTTTAGAAGTGTAGAATAACATCTTTATATCTGAAATCTATTTCACAGGTTTACCACCCGCTGACAAGAGAGGCAAGTACAATAACAGACCAAAATCTTTCACGGAGGAGAAAGTAACCTCCATCATAAATCACATACGTTCATTTCGAGGACGACAGTCTCACTATACTTTGAAGGATACAAAAAAACTGCACCTCCCAGAGGAGCTGAATTTGACCAAAATGCATGCTATGTGCCTGACAGCTCATCCAGGGGAAGCATGTTCAAGAGAAAGTTACAGGTATCTGATTTCTATGTAGTACTGCTAGTTAAAAAAAAACTTTCCTCTTCTGGCTTTTTATATAATTTAACTTAAGATTATTATTTTTCAAAAATTTGTTAGAATTTTTTTTTAAGCTATGCTCAGAGTGGATAATTAAGTAAAATAAAGATTTAATGAATTTTTTATATTTTGTCAACTTTTTATTTTGTGGCTCGTTGACTGTTAAAATTTTGTAACCTTATACAAAAAATAATATAAAATTATGTCTCATCCTACTTTAAGCTAGGTTCTCTGCTCTTTCTTTATTGCTCAGCCACCTGTTCTGCCTCAGTTATGACCTTATCGTGTTTAGTGGGTGAGAAACTCTTAACTTAACAAATATAATAAACAACAAAGTTAATAATGTATTTTTTCTGTTACAAACAAGCGCATCTTTTTTGATAAATTCAACATTGGATTTGGGTATCCACGCAAGGATACTTGCTCGACCTGCGACCATTTTAAAATAGAAGTTGCCAAAGATCACTCGGAGGATCAAGAGGAGTTGATGCGACTGACAACAGAAAATGAGCTACATTTGAGGAAGGGTGAAGTTTTTTATGATCGAAAAACTGCTGCATGGCGGAAAGCCCAGATACTTCCAGATTTTGCTGCAGTTGCGTTTGATTTCTGGAAATATCTACCAACGCCTAATATAACAACGAACGATGTTTACTACATGCGGCAATTATCAACGTATACTTTTAATGTACACAATTTAGGGAGTGGTGATGTCAACCTTTTCTCCTACTATGAAACTGTGGGGAGAAAAGGCTCTAATGATGTGGCTTCTATACTACTTTATTTTTTCACAGAGCTGCTACCTGCTAAAGTTACAAAGCTGGAACTGTTCTGTGATTCGTGCCCTGGTCAAAACAAAAACTGGACCATCATATGATTCCTGCATTTCATGGATCACCATAAAAGACGTTTCACCAATGTGAAACTCACCTTTCCTATTCGTGGACATTCCTTCATGGAGTGCGACAGGGACATGGCTGTCATCAATCAAAAACTACCAGTGAACACGCCAGAGGAATGGTACCAGCATTTCAGGGAAACAAGAAAAAACCCATCCCCTTTCAAGGTTGCCAGAGTAACCAACACTATGCTACTGAATGTGGAAAATCACATTTCCAACTTTTATTTAGCATCTTGTCCAGTCAAGACACAACCTCTGCGTGAATTGATCTTCTCACAAGACCACCCTTGTCTGATGCAGTTTCGTGAAAGCTGGAATGGATTATTTACCACAGCTGTCATGTCAAAGAATTTGGTAAAAGAAGAACTTTACAGGCAGCCCTTCAACCATCCAACAGGTTACCTATGCTTATTTCAGCCGCTAAGTTCAAAGACCTGCAAAAATTAAAGCATTTTTGCCCACAGAAGGCACAAAATTTCTATAGCAGTCTTCCACATCATGGACAATCAACCGCCAACAATGATGAGATTGATGCCTCTGACATTGACGATGAAGAGGAAGATTAATTATGAATAGCTGCTGCCCTCTTTCCTTATCCTTGCTGCCCTTTTTCCTTGTATTTTTTCTTTTATAATTGTAGCTCTTAAATGTAGCATACTTGTTATTTCTGACAATGTTGCATGTTTGGTTAAGTTTCTTTGTCATTTATGAGTGTCCACACTAGATGCTTTAGTCTTATTAGAGAAGAAAATTTTGTGCAACGCAAAAACAGGGAATGTCATTTTTGGACATGGGTGAGATAACGCTCTCTAAAATCCAAACAATACATTAAAAACTTTTTATATAAACTTATTTCAAACCTTGTCTGGATACTGATTACGGACAAACAAAAAAAAACTACTGCACGCTTCACTGACAGGTAGCAGAAGTCTTAAAAACTTGATTTTTAGTTTTCTCAGTTTGCGAAAAATTGACATTCCCTGTTTTTCCCTTGCACCCTTCACATATATATATATATATATATATATATATATATATATATATATATATATATATATATATATATATATATATATATATATATTATGTATACAAGTTATGTATATATACATAATATATATGTATTTTATGTATATAAATTATGTATATAAGTTATATACATTTTCCATTGAATGATGTAATATCATGTACAATGTTCATTGTTTATTATAAAAATCTAAACCTCATTTATCTATTTAATCATCAATCATCATCCAGTGCTAGGAACTGCGACTTTTCTTGAGAACAAGATGATAATTTCCGCTGATCTGGAACTTTTTTTCGCGAACTTTCCACTCCTTGGAGTACATCTTGAAACCTTTCTTCGTCCATTGTTATACCCAAGAAATCATGACATAGCTTTACTCCTCTTTCAGCAGCTTCGTTGACTACTTGAAGACTTTGAACAATTGTCTTCAGTTCAAGAAAGTCGTCCAGTTTTGTCCATTCATTGGCGGGTGTTTGAAGAAACTCATAGGGAGCATTCACAATATGGAAAAACCTCATTGATCCAGGGCCAATCAAATCACTCAGTGACTTAATCTCCTCTGAAATTGGTTTAAGGTTAGGCTTTCCAAAGGATGCTCCAACACGGTCTGTATTACTTCTAGCACTTTCAAACTGGAGGAGCCGGAGCCTCATACTCTCTTTGTCTTTGTCAGATACCATTTGTGAGAAAAGAGCCAATGGAACAAGCTCTTCATTCATATACCAACTATGTCTGCTAAGAGCTTTTATTCCCTTGCCAGCAATTATAGAATCATGGTATGCAAACTGTTTCAGTTTCTTGACTAAAATCAAATCGTTGACTGGGGCATCAGCTGCAAGTGGGCAATTTATCCACCATTGCACGTAGACACTTACAGCAAACACACAGAAACGCTCTAATTTCTTGATTTGATTTTTGGTTGCAACTTCTGAATTGGGAAACTGCTCAATTATCTTTCCGGACAATAATACTATTTTCATAGTGTACAGAAGTTTTGCCATCCATCTTGCTTTGTGCAAAGCTCCAGGGTGCTTCATGCTAAACTTCTGAGGTTCGGATCTTTTTGTAACTAATAACAGGCTGAGTTCAATAAGTTCTTGGTAATCCCCTCGAGTGAAATCTAATGCTAGGAATTGACGGAAGCAATTTGTTAAGCTTTCTTGTTCCTTTTCAGTTGCTCTAGAAAGTTCAGGATAGTAAAAATTTGCTTTATTAACTGGTGGAAGTTGTAAGTAGTGGCTCTTGAATCTGCAACAATTTATAATCATTATCACTAATTAAAGCAGGTCTATTTATTCAAATAAAAAAATCTTTTTTTACAATGATGTTGTTAAAGCATTAGGCTTACCTTTTAAAAAGTTGAATGTTTGGACCAGATGAAGCCTCTATATTTAATGAATCCCAACAGTCGCTAAGCATGACTTCTCCTACATGCCTGCGGCATGCAAACCACAACAAAGGGCGGTCTAGTTCTTTCTGCAGGCAGACACATGGTGCAGTATGCTGTCCTGTGATGTAAAGAGTGAATTAATTAATTCTTTAATAAAACTATACCTAATAGCCTTACAGTTAGTCCATTACTAAAACCTCCACAGTATTTGTAATCCTAGAGTTTAACAAAAATGATTTGTTGATTTGAAATTTAATAGATTATTAACATTTCACAAAATTTAATAAATAATTGCTATGTTAAAGCCTAACCTGTATTTGAGGATGTTGTGTCGAAGACCATACCTATTATGTTTTTGTCGCATTTCCAATCTACAAGCAGATTTTTTGTTGCAACAGAGACAACGTTACCATGTTTCAGATCAGCTTTTGTGGTTGAACTTGGAAGGGCTGGCACACCAAGAAGTTTAGTTCCATTTACCTTCGATACTAAAACAGGTAGACGATCATCGGTGTCTTTGTAGTCCAGGGAAGCCATTAGTTTTCCGTCCCAATGTACCACCATTTTTGGAGATGGATTCCATTTGTCTTTTATTTGTTGGCTGATATGGGGCATTACTGATGTTCGATATCAATGGGCTGAACTGGAACTTAGATTTATTTTTGAAACATCTCCTCTGCAGACAGATATCATCAAATGTACGAATGATCTTAGTATTACTAATGTTATTCCTCACACTCCAGGCAATAACTTTTAAATTCTTGAGAATATCATGTGGGACAAATATGTGTTCACCAGATTTGATTTGCCTTTTGTGTCGCCGTTCAATTTCAGAGCAGGCCGAGCTGGGTCCAGCAGTCCCCCCAACCAAATCATCACAAGAACTACTGGTTAATTCAAACTCATCAGTTTCTTTGAACATTATCGAATGGTCTCTTTTGGGAAAAGCTTTATCATAGGTTCTTTTCTGCGTTTTCTCAACAACTTTTGAATGGTCTTTGTCAATTCCTGAATAAGATGCTTTCCTATCAGTTATCATGATTTGCATGAAAGCAATGTGTGCATCGATGGATTCTTTTTCCTTTGTTGTTTTATGCCGTTTTTGAACTTCCATATCTTGGAGAACAGGTTTCTTATAAAATTTCATGGCAGCATCTAATGTTGACATAAATTTCTTGATTCTTGGGTTATCCAAATGTCTTCGATATTCATCGTATTTCATTAACTTCATAAATTCATTATATTCTTCTTTAATTATTTTGCCAATGTTGTTTCTTCCACTTAATGGAGGGATATTTGACTTCAAATAATACTTCAGGACATTATCAGTTGTAAGAGATAATGCATCATTAAAGTTTAAACCCTTAAGGTTTGCAAGCAGGCAAAGAATTACTTGCTTCTTTGTTGGTAGTTTATGTCCCTTGATTTCCTTGTCGTTGATACCAGGAGTGGTCCATAATATCATTTTTATATATCGATCATTATGTCTAGTTTCCATTATGATACATTTATATTATACATTAATCATTAGTAATCTGAAAAATAATCAAAGTTAGTTAAGTAACAATACTAAACAAAGATAAAAAAAACACTCATAAGATATTATTACGAAAAATGTATATTTTTCACAGTATCAAACTTTATGTCGCTTGTGCTAACTCATATGTGATCAGATTGCAGAAAAAAATTAATAGCCATTGTTTTTAGGCCCAAACGCCTTACCAAAAACTTGAACAGCTATCCACGATCAAATATTGAGTTTTGTTGGGTGGCTGGGACGCCCTAATATATATATATATATATATATATATATATATATATATATATATATATATATATATATATATATATATATATATATATATATATATATATATATATATATATATATATATATATATATATATATATAGTCACATCGGAAAAGAGTGCCATAGCAACAGGTTACAAAAGTTTAATGATTAAGATTATTTTTTAACCCTGCAAAAAAAATTGAATCCTCATATAAGCAAAAAATACAAAAAAGATTTAAGGTTCATCTTGCTGAATAAATAAAAATTTAAAATTTTCTATGCTCAAATATATTTTAAAAAAGGCCTAAAAATTGTAAACAAAAACACTAAAGTTGCTTTCGCTGAAAGTAGATATTATTCACATTCAGAGGTCTTGTATTTTATTTGAAAAATTTTTTCGTACAGCTGCAAGTTATTTTCAAAATAATTTCATGAAAAAACTAGTTAAAAACCTATTTAATTATCTAAAATTAAACAAGTTACTCGTTGTCAATGATAAGTTTTTAAAAACGTTGCATCAGTAGCCATTTTTAAAATTTTAAATTATTTTTAGCTCTACTGCGCTTGCGTATAATAACTTTCCATTTATTACTAAAGTCTAAACGACCGTGTTAGAGGATAGACGTTAAAAAAGTAGCCGTAATATGACGCATGCGTAGATAGCTCGCTTGTCTACTTTTTTAACGAGCTACTTATTTAACGTGACACCGGAATTATAAATATAATTCCGGCCGGAATGAGAACTCCTTTTTTACAAATTTTACAGAAGACACAAAAAACTAATAATAAATATAATTCATCCAC
Source organism: Hydra viridissima (assembly GCF_058129835.1). Lineage (NCBI taxonomy): Eukaryota > Metazoa > Cnidaria > Hydrozoa > Anthoathecata > Hydridae > Hydra > Hydra viridissima. The sequence goes on along the minus strand of NW_028324307.1, from coordinate 11,730,176 downwards.
AAATATGATTTTTTAAAATTGAGTATCATTAATAAGTGTAATTACTAATAACTAATACACAAGTTTTGCATAGAGCTGCGCATTAAGAAAACTAATCAATTTAGTGAAAACCTCAAAAATGAAAAAATCGGACTTAGGAGGTTTAGATAGTAAGCCGACAATATGTTATTTTTTACATCCAAGATTAAAATGGAAGCATGCTTATCTTAGCTATATAATATATATTCAACCTACCAACCTATTTCATAAATTTTATTCTTTCTTTACTTAAATGTTTTTTTTTTTTGTTTTTTTTTTTTATATTGTGTGTTGTAAATTTTTAACTGTATAATTTTTTTAAACTGCATTAGGCCACTATGAATTGCAATGTTGTTTCCCGTCCCCGCCCGCCTCATATTTTAAAATAAAACGATTTTGTCCATTATTTGTTTTTTGCGTATTCTTTTCAATTGTTAAAAAACTTAAAAAGTAAAAGTTGAAATGAGCGGTATGGCAAAATATGAAAATACTCTTGTGAATTGCTGCATACATGACTCCAACTTTGGAAAAATAATTGTGTGCTAGAAAATATTTTGTGTAGACGATGAAGAATTAATTGTTCAAGGGTTGTATGATATAGTTTTAAGCTCTTCCAATGAAACTAATCTTCATTTATCCGACCATTTTCTGGAAAAGTGAAATATCTTCAGAAAACCTCTGTGGATGGTTTCATTAAGTCAATTTTAATAGTGAGAATTTATATATATATATATATATATATATATATATATATATATGAGACCGTCAGCTTCAAAACCGCCCCTTTGACATTTTTTTCGATTTTGAATGAAGCACGCCAAATGCTTTGTAATGGCTCGCACTATATTGAAAAATTAAAAAAATGATGCAAAACCTGTTCAATCCTATAGTTTTTACTATGTAAAATTCAGCAAATGGTGCAAAACCGGCTCTTTTTTTTTGCGCAGCTGCTTCAAAACCAGTTTATTATTTCAGCCAATAGGAAAGCACTTATCATACCACGTGATCACAACAGCTGATATTGAAAATACTTTCGTTTTTAATGCTTTTATCCTCTGGAAATTGCAAATTCTTCGTGATTTGTCTTGTAAGTAATAGAAAAAGTAGAAAATATTTATGAAATATTAACTAAACATTTACAGACTTTTTGCGATGGAAAACGATCGAAAAGTAAAAAAAACAAGCAGACTGCAGTCACGCAAACGCGTGGCAGACCCCGAAAACACAAAACGAGCAAGGGAGAAGAAAGCTAGGTATGCATTACTGATGAAGTATTATTTTTAATTATGTTTATTAACTTTTAACTTCTATTTTTCTGCAGGTATTCAAAGAAGAGTCCAAAAATCCCTTCATGCAAGCACAAATTGGGTGCTTTCCAATGTCACTGCCTGTCACAGAGTGATGTCATCACTTTCAATGAGCGATTTTATCAAACAAGTAAGAAAATGGACCAGGACAACTTCATTTTGAAGCATTGTTCATCCCTACAGCCGAAACGTGTTAAAGGTGAATCAAATAGGAAAAGAAAATTTACTGTAAAATATTTTGTTACAAAGGCTGTCTCTTCCTCTATAAGAGTACCATTTTGTAGGAAAACATTTTTAGAAATATTAGGCATAAAAAACCATAGACTGCTTGGAGTTATCAGTAGATATCACAAATCTGGTACTTCAGCCAAAGAAAGTAGAGGTGGAGACAGGAAAGCAGAGAAGTTTGTTGAGAAAAAAGAGAAAGTAAATAAATTCATAGAATCATTTCAAGTTAGTGAAAAGCACTACTGAAGGTCACACTCAAAATGTAGGCAGTACTTACCAGCTGAACTCTCAACTGCTGCAATGTGGAGGATGTATAACAAAAAGTGTGATAGCCAATTAAAAGTTACCAAATGGTTTTTTACTAATATATTCAATACGGAGTATAATCTAGGTTTTGGGACCCCTAGAGTTGACACCTGCTCTGCATGTTCTGAACTTAAAACTAGAATCAAAAATACAAAAGATCTCCAAACCAGAGAAAAAATAGTTGTAAAATTAAACATCCATTGCCAAAGAGCTGATGCTTATTTTGACAAGCTGAGGGAAGAAAGTGAAGACCTTGTTACCCTCTCATTTGATTGTGAGAAGAACCAAGTCTTACCTAACTATCAGATCAAGCTGCATATTATAGGAGGCAGCTCAACTTTTATAATTTTACATTTGTAAAAGGGAGCTCTCATAATACACTTAACAAAGAAAATATTGATTCTCACTATTGGATAGAGGGCGAGCAATCTAAGGGATCAAATGAAATTGGATCTGCTCTTTATTTTTCTCTGAATAATTTAAGCATGTCTAGCAACATAAAGAGTCAGATTGTACTGTGATGGATGCCCTGGGCAAAATAAGAATACAGTAATGATTGGTATGATCAGTTATTGGCTCCACAATAAAGCTCATCCTCATATTCAAACAGTGGAACTGGATTTCCCAGTGACAGGTCACTCCTTTATCCCACCAGATAGGGTGTTTGGCACCATTGAAAAGGTCATCAATAAGAAGGAGATCATTGTTAGCCCAAAAGAGTATGTGGAGGTCATTGAAAAACATTCTGCAGTTTTCCACTTAGGAGAAGATTATGAAATTTTTGATTGGAAAAGTTATTTGAAAACAGTTCTAAGAAATAATGTTTCTTGGCATTTCAAAATAGCTAGTTGTAAAAGAATCATTGTGTTAAAAAGACCAAGAATTATTGAGGTGAGAGGTGAACCTTTTTATACAGTAGAAGTTAATGCTTTTAAGTCATTGACCAAGAAAGGTAAAAATTTTAATTCAATTAATTTACCAATCATTCATTCACAAATTAAAATTAACCCGAAGAAAATAAAGGATGTAGAAAAGTTATTGAACTCTCATTATGGTGTTGATTGGAGACAAGATCAAAATCTTGAGTTTTACAATAAAATCATACCTAATGAGGAAATAGATGGCATTGACTCTGATCAGGACAGTGAATCAGAAGAAAATAATGAGCTGTGCTGTGGTGAAGAAGGATCATCTGATGTTGATGATGCTGATGTTAGGATTTAGTAATTTAAATTTAGTGAACTTGAAACTATTTTATTGTAAAGAATTTCTTATTATGACATTGACTTGCCTTTTTAATGTGTTTTTTAAGGTGCATATAAAAAAAAGAAAGCTACATAATTTTTGTCTTGCTAATTATTACATATGTAAATTTAATCTTATAAATGTTGTTCACACATGTATTTGTGGCCTATACATGTCCAGCAGAAATTTTATGTACACCATAAATTTATTTAATAACACCATATTGCAAGAACCATTATAAATTTCTCATTAAAAATTTTTTCCGTGTTTTGTTGCTTCTACTATAAAACCCAGGTAGCTAAACTTATATGACATGTGATGCAGGTATTTCTTCAATTTTTATGACCACTAATAATTAGTTACGTTATTGCATTTTAATAGAAATTTAATGCATGGCAAAAATTATTTCGAAATATATTTAACTTTTTAAAAAACATTAGCGGGCTATCCTGCTAAAAAAAGGGGGGAGAGAGTTTTCTAAAATTGTCCATAGATGGCGTAAATATACTGAAAAGCGTGTGAAATCGCGGTGGACTTTAAATAACCATGGGTTCCAACGAAATTAATCACAAAACAATTAAAATTTTATTAAAATATGCAGTGGCTGGATCAAAACCGGCTCTTTTTTGAAAAAAATGCCCTTTAATTAAATATTTCTATTCAATGATTATCACAATTACTGATATTCACATAGAAAACCATTCATTAGTGACTAAACATGAGGTGTATATGTTTTTTTTAATTTTTTTATTTGCACAAAAAAAAAAGTGTATCCTGTAAAATTTGCTTTAGTGCAAAGGGCCGGTTTTGAAGCTGATGGTCTCATATATATATATATATATATATATATATATATATATATATATATATATATATATATATATATATATATATATATATATATATATATATATATATATATATATATACATATATATATATATATATATATATATTATATAAGCGCTACTCGACTTTCGCACCCCTCTTTTTTTATGATTTATTCTGATAGAGAATTTTATGCTGATTAAGAATCGTATAAAACCATAGGTATCAAAATCAACGGAAAGTGCTCTTAACTGAAGTTGAAAGTACAAAAATATACGACAAATCCCTTATATTCGCCATCTTGAATAAACTAACTTAACGGCTTATTTTGTTTTCTAAAGCAAAACTTTGCTAACCTGGTTTTTACTAAAAAAAAGTGTTTTTTTTTGACACGAATGCTCTTTCGAGTGTAATCAGACAGACAGGCGAGCTATAAAACATGTTACTCTTGTGAAACATGATTCCTTCTTGTGAATTTTAATTTTATAACAGAATTTTAAACTACTTTTTCAGTAAAAATTTTTACCTAATATATATCCCGGGGAGCGCCGGATACTAATCAGCCAGTTATTGTTTAAAAAGGTATTTGAAAAGAATTTTCATCAAGTAGTAAAAATGGAATTCCTAAATAATCTTTGCAAAAATGTTTTAAATTAACTTGTGTGGCTATGAAAATAGCCATTTTTGGAATACAAGATCCTTGGCATGAACTATAAATGTATGTTACGTTCGATGCACACAAAAAGCTATAAATGGTAGCAGTCAAACAGGATATGTTGTAACAACCTGATCCCAAAAGTCAAAAAACCGATGTTCGGGAAACCTCTGCATCCACATAAATTCTGATAAATAATCAACTACCGTTTCGCGGTAAGTTGGCTCCATCATTGATTTAAACTTAGATTTGGCTCTACACCACATAGCTTCCACGTGATTTTTTGCCACGCCTGTCTGCGGATTTACAAAATTGAGGGTATGGTTAACGGTTTCATGTAAATATTCAGGAGCTTGCATATCATTATATGCTCTCCATATGTCACTCCAGACAATAGAACCAGGAAGTATCCATTGATGTATGATTTGAATCAATTTTGCAGCATCGCAATTTTGGACAGGAACTAAAGAGCTTTTCTTTGTTGCAGGTTCATACCCACCAAATATTCACTGCTGCGGGATTATTCTACCAACATGATATTTTGTTTGACAGAAAACAGATTCATCTACTTCAGCAATAAACCCTGGATCGCCAATTGGATCAGGGTTATTTAGGAAATATGAGACGCAAATATCTCTGCAAAATTGATTCCAATCAATAATGGTGTCATCGCTTCCAATATTTAGTTCTTGCCTTATATCGCTAATTGATAATCCCCGACTCTAACCGCACTTCTACTCCAAACGTATGTTTAGCCTATAACTTGCCACAAGTGTAGATGGGATTTCTCAAAGAAGCTGCCTTTTTTATACTAAAGGTTCTTTTGCAACGCTTAACTGGACATCTCCAAATGACTTGATCTATTGATCTATTATGTACTTGTTGTGTGCAGGGCACGTTACATACACTACAATTCATACTTTCAGCGAGTAAACCATAAGTTCTGCACCAACGAATTGTAGCTTCTAAATTGTATTTGAATTTTGCTCCTATTTCTGTTAAGGAAAGAGAGTCAAAATCGTTTATTGTTGGTCTTCGAAAGGCCATGATATTAATGTAAAGGAATTTACAAGAAATCTATTTATGAAACATTCCTTTTTATACGACAGGCACGATGAAAATAAATTTTTACGGGGGGTTTAACTAAAAGTATGAGAAAAAAAAGTCAACAGTTTTAAATATAAATATTTTTAATATAAACAATTTAATAATATCAAATTTATTTTAGTATATAAAAAATAAAATATTTTAATAACTTCTTTGATAAAAATTACAAAAGATATTTTAGACAACAAAGTAATGATCCCAGTTAAAGCAAATTTGAGTGATAATTTAAACATGAATGAATTCTCAAAACGCTCCATAATTTGAAATCTTTGTAACAAAATTTAAAAAAAGTTGCTGGTACTTTAAAATGATAGCTTTTAAAACAAAATGTCACTTTAAAAGATGGCGAATATAAGGGATTTGTCGTATATTTTTGTACTTTCAACTTCAGATAAGAGCATTTTCCATTGATTTTGAGACCTATATTTTTATACGATTCTTAATCAGCATAAAGTTCTCTATCAGAATCAATCATAAAAAAAAAAAAAAAAAAAAAGGGGGGGGGGGAAGGTGCGAAAGTCGAATAGCGCCAAAAAAATGTAACTTGCTTAACTTTTTCTCTATAAGAATGAAAGTGAAACAGCTCGTTGCTCATATTGGGTCATTTTGTAAAATTTTACATAAATAAAACAATTTTGAATGAAAGTGAAAGCAATGTTACAAATGCAAATAAAAATGCTTTTGATGTGATGATTGAAGCTCAAAAAAGTCTTTTAAACAAAAACAGTTTCAGAACTCAAAAATCCACACAATAAAAAAGATAAGTTATTTAATTCATTAACAAAATTTATTAAAAAGAGTGAATTTAAATGGACATTTTCAGAAATAAGTTCAAGTATTGGTTTTAACACAATAAATATTTTAACAGATGTATTATGGTATATTGATGGGCATTATGAAAAGTTTGCTGAGCGATATTGTGGAATACCAAAAGTATTTTATTAATTTACTAATTATAATAAACCCGAAAGATATAAACGTAGAAAGAGACAAGTATTATCACTCTCTGTAGATATTTTAAATTCACATTCTCAAAGATTGTTTGGTATCTTCAATCTGGTTTTTGGAATCATCCAAAATGGAAACCTTTTAAGCAAGAAATTGAGATGCTGACTCTAGGGCTTCAAAAATACTGCAATGTTATAAAATCCAAAAGAAGCCAAGTTCTTATAAATCATCATACAAATGAACAAGTCCGTTGTATAAGCAACTCGCTTAATATATTGTACATTCCAGCATGACACACACCATCTGAAGATATCACTGATCTGTCAGATATAATAAACAGTGGAGATCTTCCATCAAATGATCGTTGTTGAAGATATGAGTATATAGAAGAAGTAAAAAAAGGACTAAAAGTACTTACTATATTAGTAACTTATTCTCCAGGAAGTAACTTATGTAACCTATAGTGGATTTGGCATACATCTGCTATAGATATTAATTCTGCTCTTCATTCTAGCCAACCCTTAATTGAAACAATTAAACTACAAATTCCCAAATATAACTTAAGAGTTATGAGAAAGGCTGCTTTTGAAAAATATGGTCTAATTACTCCCTCTGTTAAGAAAAGTATTTTAAGACATATATACAAAGATCTAGCTGGTGATGTTTCAGCTGCTGACACATTATCCCAAGCCGAAATTGATAATCGAGTAGATATATTTTTTGAACTTGAAGATCCTGATCTGATATACAATTTTCGTGAACTTTATGCTGGTAGACATACAAAGTTTGATACTTTTTGGGCTAAAGCAAAAGAATTTCTTGAAGAAGACATCGGGACTGCTGAAGATGATAGGCGACATTCATAAGTTGTGCATTTAGCAAAAGCAGTTTCAGTTAGAGATTTCCGAAATCAAGTTGCAGCCAAACTATCTGATGATACCCCTATTCCAACTAAATCATATATCCAATTGCAGTTTATGCCAGCTAAATAAAAAAAAAAAATTCACTGAGGAACACAAGGATTTCGAATGTGAATTTTGAGCCTTCTTCTCCAATTAGACATGCAGTTGAGTTTGAAAAATTTATATTCGAGACTGCTAAAATAAAGTCGGTTTTGTTTATCTATTCTGATGGTGGTCCTGACCACAGTGTGACCTACATGACTGTTAAATTATCTATGACTTCTCTTTTTTTATATCTTGATCTTGACTATTTGTGTGATGATCGCACTGCTCCTTATCATTCATATAGAAATCCTACTGAATGAGTGATGTCAATCTTGAATATGGGTCTACAATCAGTTGGTGTTGCACGTGATAGAATGGTTGACAGTAGCGAAGAAGCTATAAAAAGCTGTAATAATGTTGCAAAATTGAGAATAATTGGAGAAAAGCAATATCTTCGCGAACATATATTGGACTCAATAGAGCCTGTAAAAGTACTTCTGAGTAAACTAACTGAAAGATTACAGCTAAAAGACAAGAAATTTAATGTTATGCAGTCAGCTTCTGAAGAACTTCAAAATGAAGTGTAGAGTTGTTTGAATAGATTAGATTCTGAGTTTAATCTAAGCTATAGTAAAAAAATTGGTCTGAATTTTTTAACACCAATTTTAAAACAATTTTTAAGTCATTGTTGCTGTCAATGTCACTATTTCTTTGAAGTGAAAAAGTGCGGTAATCCAGAATGTAAAATCTGTGGCAGGTTGAGGCTGTCTACTGAAGAATTCTCTAAGATCAAATTATTTCCAGACCATATGACGAAAGATGATGCTCATTTCAAATCTTTTGAGGATATTCATGGGACAGAAACTTCTGAGAATGATAGACCTTCACTCAAGAAAGGTAAAGGCAGTTCTCTTCCTCTCTATGCCAGTGTACAACATGCCAAGAATAGTGGCATTATGCTGTGTTGTAATGAGTGTGGTATGTGGAGAATAATCTACGCTTCACGAAAACTTAAAACAGATGAGAAGCAACTGCTTGAATATTCTCTAGATGGTCTTTGTTTTTCTTGTGGTTTCTTACTGCAGGATGCTGAATTGCCTGAAAGTTTGCAAGATGTGGTGTTTGTTCGATCACTGAATTGTGGTGAACCAGTTGAACCTTTGTACTACTCAGCTAACAATATTGACATTTGTGTTTATTGTTCAGTAGAACTACCAATAGAAACACACAAAAAAAGACTATTTTCCACAATGTTAAAGTTATAGTCAAAGAAATTATGAAATGAAAGAAATTTTTTGTAAAATATTGAAGAAAACTCATAATTCAAAAGGATGTGGTGTAAGATCAAAGCCTAGGACCTAATTTTTGAAGTTAAGGCAAGGCCAAGGACTAACAACTCTGAAAAAAAATAAGAACAAAAAAAAGTAAAAAAATACGCAGTAATAGTCCGAATGACAAGTCCCGTCACCTCTTCATGGTGCACGTTATAATAAAATAAAAACAACGTTATTGTATACAAATTAGTCTTGCAAATTTTTGCGAAGCATATACGGCCTAGATCAATACGCATTACTTAGTCGACCTAGATTATTCTAGGTCGAGTACGTAACACGATCAAAATATCTATATAGGCTCATCAGGTCTATTTGAATTCTTATTCTTTACTGCTTGTTATACCTGATGAGCTTTACTGCTTGTCACACCTTACTCAACCTAGATTATTCTAGGTCTAGGACGTAACACGATCAAAACATCTATATAGGCTAATCAGGTCTTACCCAGTGGGCATCGACGTCATTCTCACGTCGGTTCGATGTTAGTTTTAGGTTAGCGACGTCGCCAACGTAAAGTCAACATCGCAACAACGTGAGAATGACGTCGAAAACTAACATCGAGTTGAGATGTTAAATCAACGTCAAAACGACGTAAAACTAGTGGTTTTATCCAACGTTGATTTTTAATTTGAATAAGACATCGCACAGACGTCGTCACAGATGCCCACTGGGAAATTTCAGCAATTTTTCTATCAAACATTTAGTGATATATCATTAAAATTGTCACGCGTAGGGTTAGGACTATTGTAATTGTAAGGAAAACAATAACAGTAACAATAATTATTGTTATTGTATTAACTTAATTTCGAAACAATAACAATACTTGTGATTTACAACTATTTTAATTCTGTAATACAATAACAATAAATGTTGTATTGCAATTAATCTTTATAAAACAATAACAATATTTGAAAAAAAAGTGTATTGTAATGACCCACTACAATAACAATAAATATTGTATTGTAATTCGTCTTTGTAATACAATAACAATATATTGTTATTGTAATAAAAAAAATTATTTTATTGTCAAAATTTAATAAATGTTTTAATAGTCCAGTTGCCGACTATATACCCTTGTACCCTTGAAATAGGGTACAACTAATATTTAATGATTGATTCTATTTTACTGAAACATAATGGGAGGGGGAAGGGGTGTCAGAATGGTAAATTGGGCAACTTTAAATAGTAAGGCTATCATCAGACAAGCAATATTTTGCGGCCATTTAGAACTTAGAAATACATAACAAGATAGGTAAATAGATATGCGAAATCTAAATATGATCTGAAGGTGATCAAGATTAATACCGATTGCGTATTATATTATATTTTGAAGATCAACACCGCATTTGCTACTTTTTAATCAACATATATAAAATAATGTTTTTACCCTATTTATACAATTTTAATGGGTTAAAAATAGATAACTTGATTTTTTAATGATCATTATAAATGTGCTATATATGGCACACTCATGGTAATTTGTCAGCACAACCACGCATAATTATAGGATCGGCATGTCCAAGTTACAAAAATAATTTTAACTTAAATTTCTTCTAAACAAAATATGTAAAAAATAAAATTTGCAATATATTTCAAATCCGTAAATAAAAAATAGCAAAAATAATAGCAAGTTCGTCAGAGATGAATATAAATACGTTCAAATACGTTAGCTTTTCTACTTTAATGTAAAGTAATACACTACAATAGTTATTGTAATTATATTTCATTAAAATAATGCAATACAATAGTTCTTGAATTTTATTGTATTGTTAGAAAAAAAACAATACAATACTTATTGCAATTGTTTTTCATCACAGCAATAAAATACCAAAATGAAATTTTTTTATTGTTTCTGTAATATTACAATACCATATTATTGTATTGTAATGTGTAGTTGTACTTAATTTTTACAATTACAATTACAATAGTCCTAACCCTAGTCACGCGTTGATATTCGAGTTAACTCAACTACAGGTAGGTACACCTTAAAAAAACAAACACCTTAAGATGTTTTCTTTTTAAGGTGTTTAAAGGTTTTTTTTAAGGTTTTTAAATATGTAAAAAATGTAGTTTTTAATTAAAAACTACAAAGTCATATTTTATGTTCTTGTCAAGCACTGTGTGAGCTTTAGCGCATAATATTATTTGTTTTGAGACTCCATATAAATACTCTCTCCAAAAAAATATAAGTTCGAAAATTTTAATATTTCAAAAATGCGATAAAAACAATTTAAAGACATTTAAAGAAACAATTTATATAACTATACTGTTGCTTCAAATATATATATATATATATATATATATATATATATATATATATATATATATATATATATATATATATATATATATATATATATATATATATATATATATATATTTAATATCACCCTTCCACACACCAGGTTCAAGTTTTTTTGAGTTTGTTAAAATCACATTTAATAAGTTTTTCAGCCAACGAATCTAAAAGGATTCAAAATGTTTTTGCTAGTACAGTTTTTTTGCCCCCGCCTTTGAATTTGGTTTTCCAACAACAAAAGGTTTTTTTCTCACTTTTATAATAAATTTTGGTTTCCACATTTATAAAATTACTAATATTTTTAACTATTAAATTCATATGGTATAAAACAATTTTGTGCATAATTAAAAATTAGTAATACTCCTACTAAATAAAAATATAATGCCTTATAGTTAGAGTGCCTTATATGTTAAAGTAATTATAAATTTTAATTAATAGTAGTCCCTCTAATTACATTATATTCGAATTTACCATAGAGGTTGTAATTTGTAAGGATTTATTTTGTAGTTTTTAAGGGTTTTTATGGGGTTGTTTATGTCTTTTTTTTAATAATAAGTTTACAATAATGGGTGTACCAATACTATGGCCTGAAAACAAAATGTTTACAAAATTTTGAGTGAATCTGATTAACTGCTCTAAAATTATAAGCAAAAAACCTGGTTGCTGTATTTAAGGGGTAATATCCAAAAAAGGTGACTTTTCTTTAAATCACAAAACTTTACTAAAAAGCATAGATTAAAAGATAAGGCCAAGGAAGACATTCATATTGAGTAGTTTTTAAGTATAGAAAGTTTCAGCACTTCAGAAGTTTCCAATCTTCAGTTATAGGATGCCACTTTTTTTTTGTAGTTTTTAGGGTGTACCTACATGTACTAAAAAATGAACTCTTATTTAAAACGTTGGAGAAAAAATAACAAAGATATTAATAAGTTGCTGATGAAAGAGCTCGATATTGACGACACAGTTAGATTTTTAACAGAAAGCAATGGTAATGGTAAGGTTGAAAAAGAAAACAACGAGTTGAATCTTATAGATGATGGTTATGATGGTAACATTAACTCTGACTATGCATCAGATTCATTTTCAACTTACCAAACTGCAAGTAGAGACGTTTCAGTGCTTGGTAATGCTGTATCAGGCAATGAATCATGTCAAATAACATCATCTTTACTTGTTAATAAATCTGATGTGCTAGTTAGCGATCTAGCAGCATGGGCTACACGTAATAGATGTACAAGGAAGGCTGTCAATGAACTGTTAAGTATTTTGAATAAAAATGGTTTATCTTCTCTCCCAAAAGACTGTAAAACACTTCTAAAAACCCCTAAATATATAAATATAAAAGAGCTGTGTGGTGGTGAATATATTTACTTTGGCATTAAAAAAGGAATAAAGTAAATTTTAAAGGATTCTCAAAAAATTGTTGAAAAAATTGAGATGCTAATAAATGTTGATGGATTGCCTTTATGTAAGAGTACCAGCACACAATTTTGGCCAATTTTAGCAAGGTTTTCAGAGTTACAGCCATTTATTGTATGTCTATTTTGTGGTAAAAAGAAACCAGATAATTTATTTGATTATTTGAATGAATTTTTAACTGAGTTTAGATTGCTTAAATTTAGTGGGATTGAACATAATGGAAAAGTTCTACCTGTTTCAATTAAAGCATTTGTTTGTGATGCGCCTGCACGTTCTTTTTTAAAGAATATTAAAGGTCACGGAGGATATCATTCATGTGAGCGATGTTTAGTTGAAGGAGAATATGATGGAAGGGTTGTTTTTACTGAAGTTGATTGTCAAATGCGAAGTGATGAACAATTTAAAGAATATATTTATTTAAATCATTCATTAGGAACAAATAATGTTTGCTGTGAGCCTCATCAATTAGGAAGGACTCCCTTAGTAGATTATGGAATATTGTGTGTAAAGGAGTTTGTTATTGACTATATGCATTGTGTTTGTCTTGGTGTTATGAAGCGCCTAATAAAATATTGGTTTGAAGGCCCACGTATTTGTCGCCTATCATGTCAGCAAAAAAAGCAAATGTCCGATAAATTGGCTTTTTATCATAACAAAATGCCCAGTGAGTTCGCTCGACAACCACGTTCCCTTGATGAATTTAAGCGTTTTAAAGCAACTGAGTTTCGACAATTCTTGTTGTACACTGGAACAATAATTTTAAAAAATATTTTGTCAAAAGAGGTATACCAGAACTTCTTGTGTTTAAGCATTGCAGCATCCTTAATGAACAACTCAAATGTTTTGAAACGACAACATTACTTGGATTATGCAAAAAAGTTAATGGCTTTTTTTGTATCAAATCTTCAAGGCCTTTATGGGCCACAATTTTATTCTTATAACTTTCATGCTTTGCTTCATTTACATAAAGATGTTTTGTATCAAAACTGTAGCCTTCATGATCTTTCAAGTTTTCCTTTTGAGAATTTTCTTCAAATTGTTAAAAAATTTGTAAAAAGTGAAAATAAACCTCTCATCCAATTAGCAAAACGCCTGAGTGAGTTGAAAAGCAGCAATGTTTGTTATGGCACTAAGACTCTCTCAGATAAAATTGTACCAAATGATCGTGATGGATGGTTCATTTTAAAATCACTTGAAATTGTGCGTATTATTGAAATAGTTTCAGAATCACAGTTTGATTGCAATGTTATTCCTTTTTGTGCCATTGATAACCTTTTTACCATCCCTTGTAACTCATCAGATTTTGGAATATACAAAATTTTCAAAGTTCAATAAAATGTAAAGAAAATACATAACTTTATCTGATATTTGCTACAAATTAGTTTGTCTGGAACAAGATGATGATTTTATATTAATTGAAGTTAATCATGAATTATTATATTAATATTTTTGAATTAGAGTTATTTTTTCCATTGCAAAATTTATTAACTTGTTGATTTCCTATTATTTTATTTAAACTTGTTGTTTCAATGTGATAATGAATTTTTGTATTGTTAAGTTTAACGTTTATAACTCATAAAGGATTAAGGATTTAAAATATAGTGTTATTGACTATTTAAAAAAAAGTATATAATGAATATTAAATTTAAATAATTTAAAAATAGTCAATAGTAGTAAAATATTTTTTTATAATTCATAAAAATTTACCTACTATGACGCATGAGATCCTTTTTGTAGTAGCTAACATATCATAAACATGAATAAAATGTCGGAAGAGCCATTTTGTTGGGCTATTTGGAATGAAGATGAAGATGAAGATACCTCAGGTGTTATCCCATCTAATTGGGTAGTTGCTGGAAGCCATATTTTTTGGCCACCTAACAATTTTCTGCAAGTGAAACATGCATTTTATGGACGAAGGGAGCCTGATCACTCATGGAAAAAATTTCCACTAATTAAAATTAAGGTTTTTGGTAAGCATTTTTAAACAAAATGTCAACTATCATATTTGCAAAACATTTTCTTTATGTTTTTAAATTTTAATTTAGGAACATATGAGTTTTGCAACGAATTATGCAATACGCAAGTTGATTGGTTCTCCACAGATAATGAAAAAGTCTCACCAATAAAGAAAAAAATAATTAAAAAAACAAGTAATAATTGCTTTTAAATATGTTATGATGTTTTATAGAATCAATAAAACAAAACAATATGGAAATTAATTTGTAATTATCCAATATAATTTTTGCTTAGCAAAAAACTAACTCTGTGTTAGATATTTTGTGTTAAATAATTATTAAAAAAAATTGGGTTATAACAAATTAATTTAAATAGTATTTTGCTATAAATTGTAGATAACAGTCAAAATGTTGAAGAGTTTCCTACACCACCATCGCGAATATATGTTCAACAAGGTATATGCAAATTTGTAATCTGTTTAATTTTTATAATTTTAAAAAATTATTTTCCCCTTGAAATTAGAAGGCAGCTTAACTGTTTTTTTTGTAGTCATTAGGGAGTTAATTAATGTATTGAGTCTTTTCTGAAAGTTTGTATGCTTAACTAGATATTTTCCATAATTTTTTTTTTTTTTAAACAACTTTAAAATTTAAAGAAAGTTTTTAAAAGTGAATAATTCTAAACCAAAACCTTTTTTTACGACAAAATCACTCAGAAGATGGCGATGCTCATCTTACCCATAAGTGGAATTTTATATTGAATTTATATATTCTTTTTCTTCTAGATTAACTTTAGAAAAGTTATTGAATTTTGAGAATCAGACATCAAGTGTGAAAAAGAATGAAATGTCATCAAATTTCAATGAAAAAGTATAGCTAGCTATAAGTTATTTTTCTATTTTATTTAAATATTTTTTGATCAATCATCATGAAATAATTATGATTGACAATGATGAATATATAGATGAGTATATCATTGTCTTACTTATCTAGTTAAAAAATTTAAAGAGAGTGTTTTCACCCAGCAATGAAACTGAAAAACAAGTAATGACCTTTTAAAAGTTATTAATTTTGTAAAGTTACACTGTTATATAATTTTTATTTTATGTTAGGTTATGTAATGATCTATTTTTTTGTATTTTTTTTTTTTAATAATATTAATTTTTATAAATTTAATAATAATTTTTACTAGAATTTATGTAAGTTAAAGAAAATCAATGATGAAGAGGTATGTTTCATTGTCAGCTATCATCCAAACTACAAACAATAATCAATAAATATTATTTATTTTACAAGAGAATATCTTAAGGTAAAGCATACAACTTTATTTATTATTTACTTTTGATTTATTTTCTCAGGTTGATTTTCAAGAGACCTCTGGTAGTTCACAAGTTCAAAACAATTCTGAGGTACGGTACATAAACACTGATTATACTAAGTAAGTTATTTTTCTCTCTGTAAGTTTTAAATCCATGTTTCCACACTTGCGTGGTTTGGATGGTTCTCCATAGTGACATATCAATGCCATTATGAAAGAGTTGAAGCAATTTTTTACAACCGGATGCCCTTCCTGATGTTAACATGTGGCAGGTTGTGCTGGATACCAATAGCAGGATAACCTGACCTGACGGAGTCTACATGCAGTCTTCTCCGTTTGAAATTCTACTTTTATATGTTTTTGTATATATAAAATATAATTCACGGTATAATAGTGTTAGTATAATTCATTAATTAATTGATTTAAAAAAATCATTTAGGAAGAGCATTTTACTAAAAGTCAATATAGTAGAAAAGATGCAGCTACATTGCCAGTTAAAGGGTTTCCGTTAACTGACTCAGGTATTTTTGTTCAATTTAAATTTGTTTACTTATTGTATTTTTGAATAATGTCGTGGTTTTGTGATGAATTATTTGCTTATTAAAGCTGGTTTGTTTTTTTTAACATTTTTTTTACATAGTAATCGAACAACGTTTAATAATATTAAAATTATGATTTTTTATGCAGAATTTCAAGCTAAAGTAATGAAATACTTGATCAAACAAGATCAAAGACTTGAAAATATTGAGAAAACTTTATTAAATTTAACATCTTCAGTTGGAGTAGCTAGAGAAATATCCCCAATAAGCAGTTTAGAAGAGTTGCATAATTTAGAGGAAAAAATAGTAAATGAAGAAGAGTTCAACAAACTGGTTAATAAATTTTTATTTCTTTTTTCAATGTCAATTTTATTTATGTCATATTATTTATGTCATATGTCAGTTTATGTCATTTATATACGTAGGTTTTTTCCTCAAAACGATTAAAGTGATTTTAAAAATATTATTGTGTCTATGAAATACTCTGCTGACCAAAACATAATTCCATTAATGATCAGGTCTCAGAATAATTTTGATTCACAGAATCAATTTTTTTTTTTATGTTAATTATAAGCTTTTTTTTGATCAGCATCTATAAATGTTGTATAAATTTTGATTAAAAATTTGGGTTTTGATAGATATATTAATTAATAAGCACTTGAATAGGTTTAAAATAGGATCGATTTGATTAAAACACTTTCTCAATATATTTTACTCAAGTTCTAATTTTCCTTCATGAGCAAAATCAATCTAAAGAAAATGGTGTCTTTTATATATTATATTGAGGTGGTCTGATTCTATCAATTCAAAATAATATGTAGAAATTTTTCTGTATTATATATTGTTTTTTTAATTTTAATGTATATCTTTAAGGTTATGACATAAAAATATTTTATCTTGTGATTAAATTTTATTCCATTTTCTAATTTTATCAGGTTTTATCTCTCGCTTCTGCTGGGGGTAAAGATATTAAAGATGTTGTCAAAAACATAATGGAAAGGTTCTCAATATATTGATGATATATTAGCTATAGCCCTTACCCTGTGGGCATGTGTATTTAAGAAGTTCTAAGAACGATACATGTCCACTGGGTATAGTGAATATTGTGTACTTTATAGCAAATAATCTTCTTAGATAAAATAGCTAAGTTTGAACACTTGTTCTTATCATATCATCCAACATATAAGTTTATATTAAAGTTTTTCACTTGGAGTTTAACACTTCTTCGGAATCGATCTCTTTAAATAAAACAATAGTAATATAAATATTTTGTTTTAGCGTCGCTACGTACGATGTGTTCGCCAAGTTCAATTTTAAAGGATCAAATCGCCTTGAAAATAATAAAGACTCAAGACCAAAAAAACAAGCTTTTAAAAATCTTAATATATGCAAAGTTGTGTGCTGTACGTTTTATAAATTACTTCAGTTTTTAGAAGCTTGACTTTTATTACTATGTATCTTATTACTATGTTTATTTTTCCACTTACTTTTTTTTTACATTTATTTCCATTTTTAAATATAATAATAATATAAAATATGAGTTAGGTTAAAATAGTAGCTTTTAATGCCTTTTTTTGTTGTTGTTATAGAAATAATTATTCAAATTGTTATGAAAGTTATTATTTGAATAGTTGATACGTTTAATTTTTCAGTCATTTTTCATATTTCAGGTGCAGCAATGAAGGATAGAAGATTTAACAGAGAAGACGTTTTAAATTGCGTCAAAGATATTTTGCGATACGCTCCAGACAAGGCCACAGGCGGAAGACGGTCTTCAACATAAAAAATTTGTATAATATAAAGGAAATATATAAAGTAAATAACTTGTAAATTATGTTTTATATTTTAATGCCGTAATTATATTTTGAAATTCTATTTTATTCTTTGTTTTAATGAAGGATGTAGTCTATATTTAAACATTAATAACCGACGATGTACATCGTCTTAGGTTTACACGTGTGAACCTAAGTCGGAGTTTGAGATGCAAGATTAGATTTAGATAAATTTTACTTCCATTTAAAACTCGAAACTTGAAATATAACATGTTATATTTTAAGTTTCGAGTTTTAAATGGTAGTAAAATTTATCTAAATTTTAAATTTATCTAAAACCGACGTAAATTAAGCAATGTTCAATAAAATATTTTATTGAACATCGCTTGATTTACGTCAGCTTAATGTCATATTCAAACGTTAATCCGATTTTCAATTTCCAACATAGAGGCGACATACGAAATTTGTCATTTCTTAAATTAGGACTTTCTTAAAGCATAGGACTTTGCTAGATCACACCACGGTAATTTGTTCCTAGAAAAATTTGGAATAAAACGGACTTTTGCTCCTCCAAAGTTAATCAAAGAATAATGAACTTTATTGCGATGGACGATCAACCTTTTTCTGTAGTTGAAGATCAGGGGTTCATTGAACTGATTGCTCACTTGCAACCACAATTCCTAATTCCAAGTAGAAAGTTTTTTACGGAAAGAATGCTACCAGCATCATACGAAAAAATAAAAACTGTAGTATTTAATGACATTTCTGCAGCTGATCATATTTCAGTTACAATAGATATTTGGACAAATACCATAATGATGCATTTATATCATTGACTGCGCATTGGATCACAGATAACTTTATTAGAAAGGATTGTGTTCTACACTGTAAGCAATTTCTAGGGTCCCACACTGGAATAAATATTTCAAATTTATTTGATGTGATGCTTGTTGATTGGGATATTTCCAAAAATAAATACATATAGTCCTTCAATGCAGTGGTTATAACATGCAACTTGGAGTTGACATGACAGAGTCATCAGGAATAGTACATATTTAATTTTGGATTGAATTGAGACTCTCAAAAGATCTATACAACTTTACACAGCAGACCATCCTCATTCAATAAATTTAACTTTAATTTCAAGTGAATGGGAGTTAATTGAAAATGTATTGGGACTTTTACAACCATTTTTTATGATTACTGATACAGTCAGTAAATCAAAATCAATGTTGTCATCAGTAATTAGCCATATTTGTGTACTACATAATTTTCTTGGAAGCCTTGCAGATGGATTTAAGAGTCCAATCAATGAAGATGCTAAAAGAGTCTATTGAAAAAAGATTTATGAGTAATGTTTCATTAAAAGATCACTTCAATGTACTAATGAGTAAAGTACATGTTTTGTCCACAACTGTTGATCCAAGGTATAAACTGTCACTTTTCCCTGAGGAGTGAAAAAATTTGGCTAAAATTTGGCTTTTGTCCGAGATAACGGATCAAATAAATTCACAAAAAGAGACTAATATGGATAATATGTCAGAAACAGATTTATCTTCGTCCGATAGTTCTAATTCCTCAACAACCAATAAAGGTTGTCAGCCATATAAATCAGCTTTATATGGATCAAATTTAAGAATGACTATCGTAAATAGTTTCCTTAATTGCTATGAGCTATAAGAAGAAAGAAAAAGTAATCCTAAAAGAAAAAAGCAAAGAAAAAGTATAGGAATAACAGATAAAGAGATAGATTATTTTATGTCTGGAAAAGGAGTAGGTAAATTAGAAAATGAAGAAGCAATTTAAAAATTGTGGAGCAATAATAAGGATTACTATCCTCATATATGCTGTATAGCAAGAAAACTTTTATCAGCCCCTGCTTCATATATCTATTCAGCGAGACTACTCTCAGAGGCAGGTAACATTTATGAGGAAAAAAGAGCTAGTTTGTTGCCGAAAACTGGAGAGCAGCTCTTATTTTGGCACCACAATATTACTAAATTTCCAGAAATCCTTACTTGATTATTTTTAATTCTTCATTAATGATTACAAATAAAATTTCATTGTGTTCATTTATAAATTTGTAATATTTACCCAGGTTTAACTATTGTTATTTATTTCCCTGATAAAAATGGTTTGTTTGTACCTAGTATTGCCCCAAATTTTCTTTTATTGAATTAAACAAAAATTGGTTTGTAGGCAAAAGAACTCCGTCAAAAACAGCTGATATTTTATACCGAAAAAATTATTAGTCATTAGCATTTTAATACTCCCTCTGTCCGGAAAAATGGTAAACATTTTAGCGATTTTTGTTGTCAGGAAATATGGTATACATTTGCGAAAAAAATAAAATAAATCAAAAAATGTACATGATAAGTATATTATATTAACTTTATTTAACTAAAATGTTTCAAATTGCTATAATATATTTTATAGCAATTTCCTCCACCTTCAAATTGCTATAATATATTTTATAGCAATTTTCCTCCACCTTCAAATTGCTATAATATATTTTATAGCAGTTTCCTCCACCTTTTCTTTACTTAAATGAGGTATTTTATAGCATTTTCCTCTCACCATTGCAAGCATGTATGGAGTTAACATAATTAACTCCATACATGCTTGCAATGTTGTAAAAACGTTATCGAGAGTATTTGCTTCTAATTGATGAAATTCATCTTGAAGACAATTTATTAATTCATCAATTGTGTTTGGCGAAGCTTCATGTTGCAGCGACTGTATGGAGTTGAAAAAACCTAAATCGAGAACATTTAAATCAGGGCTTTTGCTGGTTGCGCCTTAAACTTGATATTCCAGTCATCAGCAGAACCAAAAGCGACAATATCTGCATCATTATCAGAAAAATGGGGTGTCGCATTGTCTTGTTGTACGTATGTTGTTTTCTTTTTGTGTGCTGGTGGAAATTTAGATTTAATTGCGGGAATTACATTCTCCGTGATCATATTTTTGCAATGTGCTGCTGTAACAGATTCCAAATTTTTTGTTATTATTGTCCCTTTAACCCTGTTCTTAGAATTCCTTTGAGCTGGTTCCTGATAAACAAATGGTCATATTCCAATTTTTCCATCAAAATAATGCTTACGATGTGCATCAAAGCGTGGTCCAGCTACTGCAGCCATGAACATTACTTTCGTAATAAATCTTTTACTTTTGCAGTTTCTCTCCGGTTCTTCTTCGTTTAACATTAAGTAATAAGAGCGCTTAACTTTAGTTAGATAAAACCACTTTTCATCAATGTGAACGTAATCGTACAAACCATCAAAAAGCAAATCTCCATTATTAGCAAGACTTACTTCAGACAAGCAAAACTCCAATCTGTCCATTTTATTTTTATCTGTTAAAGTTGGTTTAACTGTAGAAGATATTCTCTTGATATACTTTCCCGACTTGAATATATTAAACAAAGTTGATTTTGGAATACCAATTGCGAAGGAAAGACTGCGAAGCGTTCCTCGGCGATTTAATGGTGTATTCTTTATTTGCGCTAAATTGTTGGAATAGTCTTTAGGTTATCTTCCGCATCTTTCTTTCTTTTTTGAAGAAACATCGGCACATATTTTACCTTCTCTGTATTGAGTTTGTGCTGCATGCCAAATTCTACTAACGGTTAGCCTGGAAACTCGAAACGCAGTAGCAACTTCATTGATTGCACCGTGTTTTAGCTTATTCTCCTTAATCTATTGTAATAATTTTTCTAATATACCTTGACGTTGTTCTTTGGTTAATTTTTATATATTGAATCCCTTCTTTCTAAGTTTAACAAATTTCCTTCAGAATTTTCCATACTCGTCTTGCAGCGGTATTTATTTTATTTGTCTCAAGAAACACTAATGTTTGAGCGTTAAGTTTTGAATTAAGAATGATATTGCTTACGTCAAATATTTCAGGTTACACTGTCATGAGTATTTACTATAACAATGTAATGACAGTTGCCAATATATTTTTATAATCACGATAATCTACGATTTTTGTTGAAATGTATACCATATTTCCGGACGGAGCCCAGTGGGCAAAACGACGTCCGTGGGACGTCCGCAAGAGGTCCATTTCGGTCCTTGGGACGTCTCACGGGATGACTTAAGGACGTCCTCCAGACGTACCAAATCAAGCGCTTTTCGTCCGTCCAACGGGGATCTAAAGAGACGTCCGTAGGACAACCTTGAAAGACGTCTATAGCACGTCCTACGGACGTTTTCTACAAGTCCTTGAACCCTATTCAGGCAGTTAAAAATACGTCTTCGGCACGTCTTAAAATCATTTTAAACATTAGTTGATTCCGAACATTTAATTTACTCTTAAGATTAAGACTTGCAACTATAGCCCTCATAACCCATGCAAGTGCTACTTTTATAAAAACATACATTATCTAGTGCTAAATACTATAATTATATATAACCTTACAAGACAAAATAATAGTATAACTATGCATTTATACAAAACATTTATTCTTATAAAGAAGAGCTGTTTTGAAATCTGTTGGTTGTGTATACATGCGCTAGAATAAGAAAAATTAAAAAACGGTTTACGATTTTAAAAAATGTATTTACAAAATGAAAAATTATGTAACTACAGGATTTCTCATTGCTTTATTTCGAATCGCTCGTTTTAAAATATCATCAATGTGATAATCTAATCGATCTTTATGATAGTCTTCCTTGCTGCTGTTAAGTAGTGAACCTACAACACAAAACAATAAAAATAAATAGTCACAAGAAAGCCACTAAATCACAAATTTTAATACTAACATTTATTTGTGTTTTACATAAATGAAAATATAATTAGCCTTCAAAATGTGCAAAAAAATGATTTTAAATAGATTTTAAATTGATTAAACACGCCTTTTGATATATCGCTGATATTGCGCTATGATGAATATAACATTTTTAAAAATAGAAGCATAATGGAAAAATTGGCCTTAAATCAAAATGCTTGTTACAAAACTATTTAAAAAATTTAATTTAAACAACTTTCACACAATAAATTTATTACATTCATATATCTGTCAAACACGAATAGTTAAGTGTCTTTGAAAAAAACTGCTTGTTCTTTAAACCATACAGACTAAAGCCATTCTGTATTTCCCGTGACATCATTCCATCTAGAGCAAGCCTTACTGCCGCTCTTGCATCTTTTCCTCCAATTTCTTTTATATGTTTTTTCTAAAGAAATTAGCCAAATCAGAAATATAAAAAACTTGATTAAAAACATTAAATGTAAAAATAACGAAGAAAGAAATTAAATCAAAAATTTTAATAAATTTTTTTGTTTTTAAGCTATTCATGCAAAATAAAAAATTTTTTTTTTGAAAATAATTCATTTAATTTTAATACTTTGAAACGAAATTCTTAATTTATTATAATCTTAAACTATTAATTGAACAAATATAAAAATTTGTAAATCTGCAAGTGTTTAAAATAATTGTAACTGTTGGTAAGAATTGAAAACAACCTTCTTTTGAAAATATGCATTGTCTTTTAGTTTACTCTCTTCTGCCTCAAATTCTGCAATGCTTTGGAGCACTTCTAGACTGCCTGAATCATTATTTACTGTTATATCATTATCTCAAAGCAATCCTAGTGTTTCAGATATGTTTTTTTAATTTTCTTCTAATTTTGCTAGCCGCATAAGCACAGTGTATTGAAATTCTATAAGGAAATAGCCTTGGATTACCAAAATAATTTAATACTTAAGTTATAAGCTATGAGGCATCATGATAGGGTAGAAAAAATCCAGAGGGCTATTGAATCTATAATTGGTTTGGGGACCGACTGGATGTGGCTGCAAGACATTGATATATAAATCAATTGAATTTAATTTCTCAGTATTTATTATATTTTTCCATGCCATCTAAACCCCAACCCCAGACAATATCTTATTCTACATCATGTCTAATATCCACCTGAGGGTAAATAAATATTACATAGAACAATAGAAAAAAATACTTTAAAGTGCTTACGTTTGGCAGACATCTCCTTAAAAGAGGTTCCACCATCAGTATATGTTTTAAATTTCCCACATGTATTTTTTGTTGATATTATTGGACTTACCGAAAAAGATACTCTTGTCGGTGATGGACATATTGCAAAAAACTTTTTAGAATCAGTTCCTAAAAAAAATGTTAAAATGTTTATATATTGGAACAAGTTAAGGAAATAAAACTTTATATCAAAAACAAAATTTTAAAAAGTTCATTAAAAATAAAGTTAATACTAAGTGACATTCACCCGAACAAAGAAATCTGGTTGGGTTAGAGGAAAAAAAATTTTAACATAACACGTGCCTCTGTTGGTTACTATTAACAAAAAATTAATTTCTCAAATGGTGGGAGATATCTTTACAAGCAGCTAAAGATAGCAAATAGTTTGCTTAATGTAATTAAGACATTCACTAAAATAATTTTTCACCTTTTGAGCTACTTGTTGGTGTATGGAAGTTGGAAGTTTCCAGTTGTGGAAATTGAGATAAGGTATCTTCTTCTGAAATTAGGGCCATTGACCGCTTGCGTTTTTTAACTGGACTTGCAACACATTTATCTATTTAAAAATATTAAGTGTTTTTTTATAAAAAAAAAAAAAAAAACTCAAAAAAAGCATTATAAAAGTAAACTAAATAAATTCAATAATTTTTTGCATTATATTTTATTATTATAACAAAATTAAAAACAAAACCCTCTGGAAACAAAATTATTAACACTTGGTCTTATGCAGCGGCCATGTTCATTCGGGTTTAAGAGTTAAAATGTTTAGAAACGGTTGTAACCACAATTATAAAAAGTTTAACAAAATGCCTATTTGACGGTAGTAACCTCCTCAGCCTTAAGGTTACAAATTTCATAAAAATAAACAAACAATAATAGTTTCTACATGTCCGATAGAGTAGGGCAGTAATTATGTTTTTGCCAACATTTCAGAAAAATTATAATGAAATATTGATAATAATTTATCAGCATATTTGGATAACACGAAAATTATTATGAACTTTTAATTAATAAAACAAATTAACAAACCATTTTTTTCTTCCACTTCTGAATCACTTTTTTCAGAGTCAACTTCTGTATCATTCTCTGGAGTTGACAAAAAACTTATCATATCTTGCGCTACTAATTTGAACCCAGATTCCAATTAAACTTTCACTATCACCAAATTTGTCCAGTCGCTCTCAGGAGTAGACCATCGAGAAATATAGAAACTTAACAATTTGTGTTTTGGTGGCCAGTAGATAATCATATTTTCTATATCCACCCAAGGACATGGTGCAACAGTTTTCACTTCTTGGTTGTTTTCAATAATAACTACAGCTGACCATAGTTGACTGAAAGATATTTTGGTAAAAAAATAAAACAAAAATATTCATATTTTGCTAAGAACATGTTTATCATTGTTTCATATAATACACAGAGAAAAATATTCTATTATAAAATATTCCATGAAGCTTATGAACAAAATAAAAAGGAATTGCATGAACTCAGCCTTACTTTTGAAAGTCTTAAAACCAAAGAAATTGATGGTCGAACACTTGTAGCTGAACTGACTTCAGTATAAACTAAACATACTAATGATAAAAAAGAATAGTCTAATAG
The DNA here is from genome assembly GCF_058129835.1 of Hydra viridissima. NCBI lineage: Eukaryota > Metazoa > Cnidaria > Hydrozoa > Anthoathecata > Hydridae > Hydra > Hydra viridissima. Next base: position 11,704,348 of record NW_028324307.1, on the reverse strand, counting down.
GTAATATATTCACATTAATTTTGTTATTATCAAAAACAGAATAACTTCTAAGTAACTTTCTTAAAACTATCAAAAAGTATTTGATATAAGTTATAAATAGTTTAGTCGTATATTTATTTGTCCTAAATTATAATAAATATTAAAAATATTTGCTTAAAACTCTAACTTGCAAGGCAGTTCCTGCATGCAATTTATAACTATTATAAGCAAAATATTTAAATTATTGTTTTAAGTTTGAATAAAACCAATAGAAAAGTAGTCTTATAAATACTGATGTTAGATGCATAATTATTATATAAACAATGATTTCAATATTTTTTAAAAAACTTTGTTTATAACATTATTCAAAAAAAAAGTTTAAAGGCAGCATTCACACTCATACCACAAGTTTGAATTGCAAGCTATGTTGGGGCATTAGGTTGTCAAATAATATTTGGGCATGGGTTAAATAGCACCTATCACTGGAAATGCACTCCATATTTCCTCACCATTCTTTGAAATCATAAACGTTTTATCTAAAATTTGATTATTATAAACACTTTCTTACTCTTCATCTTCATTATCGTCATCATACATCGATATTACTTGAAGATATTTCATTTAAACCAAAAATAATATTATTAGCTTCAAGTGCAGCATTCTTCTTTGGTCAAGTCATTATTATATTGTATAATCTCAACTCATTTTAATATATACAATCTAAAAGTTTTACATTTAATAAGTAAAATTGTGCAATAAATGTAATAAAATGTTAGTAGTAGGAAAATTAGAGTTCTGGCGCATTGATACTTTTTCCATACTTAAACGTGCTAAGTTTTTGATTCGTGCTAATTTTTGATATTCGTGTCACCTTTTAGAGAGTTAGGAGTTCTGACGCATTGATGTACATTTCCCTCTTATTTTAAAGCAACGACTAAGTTTTTCAATAATTAGAAAGTGGGTGTAAAAGTCTATCCAAGTTTTTTAAATAGGTGAGAGCAAATTTCATCATGCAGCTTTTTTTTATCAATCGTTTTTAGAAAAGAAAAGTTTTCAATTTTGCATGGATGATTTCTGTTTCTTAAAAGTTGAAACAAAATATACTGCGCGTTAATGAAGCTTTTTCTTTTAATTCCTTTCGACTTGTCTCTTCCGTAATAAGTGTCATAGAAAGAAGAGAATTCTATATAGTCATTGATGAGCTGTTCTTCCAAGTATTCAACGTCATCTATTCTTTTTCCAGTCAGCACGAAATTAATGTAGTTAGCATTTTCATAGTGATTGTTAAACCCAAGTTGCTTTAAGAAGATGAGTATATGTTCTTTGGTAATTTTGGAATATTTGATGCTTTTTTTATTGGAGTTGACGAGAAGGTTTAAAGCTTGAAATTTGCTTTTTAGTTTCTCAAAGATCTCCTTTTGAACTTTGCATTTTTGTTTTCCGTTGTATTGTTTGATGTATTCTTGGAAGTGGATTATTCTTGACGAGCTTGTTTTGTTTGTGTTGAAGTGATAGCAACCTATTTTAATGACAGGAACATTTTATGCAAATTTTTTACCGCACTCATCCATTTCAAACTTGTTGAGGTCTTCATTTGAGCAGTATTTGCATTTGTACAAGTAGATTGGTTTTTGCTCAATTTTAATATGAGTCCACTTTTTAGAGTCGACAAGTTTTGATGCTGTTTGAAATTATTGTCTTTGAATGTCTTCTTTTTCGACGTTAAATTTTTTAATTTCTTTAAAGGGAAGTTTTGTTTGTAAAATGTCTTCATACCTTTGAACAAGATGAATGGTTTTTGCAATAAAGAAAGCTTTTCAGTTTTTACTTTTTTAAAGTTTTCCGTGTCTTTTGCAGCTTCAATGTCAAACTGCCTTAAAATTTTTTCGTTTAGTGAAGTGATATTCATGTTTATTAATTGCTTTATAATGATCATAAGCTACTATATAAAAGTCTACAGATCAGATGAATCCTTGTCACCCGGACCGAAAAACTTCCAGTAGTTGGTCAAGTTAAATCTGTTTTTGTAATGTCCAATAGCCAGCGTGCTAATACCATCTTCCAAAATTTTTCTTTTATCATCTTCCGTGTAAATATCATGCTTATGAGATGGGATACTGTTCATTTTTGCAAACTTTTCTTTTTTATTCATGAAGCAGTCTTTGTAGTCTTGATGTTCTATCTGTTTATCAACAACGCTTTTCTTTACCCCTTTGGACTTTTTGTGTTCTTTTTCTTCAAGGATCTTGTAAGAGTAGAGCTTAGGTCGAAGTCCAACAAACTCTTCAATTAGCTTTCCTCCTGTTTCATCTTTAAACATGCCAATGACCTTTTCGTTAACGCCAACTTTGAACCCAACGTTTTGAACGGCTGGATGGTTTTTATTAAAGTCGCTTGTGTCAAACCTGCTTTCAACATCTCCAGCAATATCTTTATAAAAATCTTCAGCTTCGATTTCGTAAATGAGCGAGTCCGTGTCAGTCATAAGCAGCTTTGCGCGGTCATTATATTTTGGTTTGATATAGTCGTAATGGTATTCGAACATTAGAGTTTTGCTTAAATCCAAGATGCACATTCCTAAATAAATGAGTTTGTTCTAAACAAGTTTTGTTTTCCTCATGTGCACGGCAATCAGATTTTCATCAAAAATGGTTCGACTTTTGAAATTAGGCTTTTTAGACAATTTATTAGCTTCTTCTTCTTTAGTGACCAGTCTAACGTCTACATGATTTTCAATATTCTCCATGGTTTTTCCAAAGACGGAGTTGTTCATGAGCTTAAAAAAATCTTTTTCAAAGTCGTTTGTGGCATTTGTTCTTAAATCGGTATTACGATCAATGTATTGTTTCATCAAAGGTCTTTCTTCAAATTTAATGCCTCGATTAATTTTTGTAATAACCATTCCTAATCGTTCGTACAGTTTTAAGTTTACATGATGTATGACGTAATTCTTTTTATTGTTTAAATTCGGAACAAGCTTGTCGACTTTGTTGAGAGTCATTCTTTCAGGAGCCAAAGGGTAATTATTGCGTTCGTCGTGAAGATGATCAGGGTAGTCCAAATCGACTTCTAAAATACATGGCATGGATTTCCAATTTAAAAGTTCATCTTCAGTCATCGATTCAAATCCGTGAGTAGGAAGAGGTTTGCTCATCGCCCATCCGTAAAGATTGTTAGCGTCTAAATATTGGGTGAATTTAGGTGGTTTGTTAGGATCATACGAATCCCCCATATGTTTATTGTTTGAAGTTTCATGTCGGTTTGAAATCATGCTGATTCCACCGCGTATTCCTTTTTGAACCATGAGAAGCATATCAGGATCGCTTAGAAGTTCCAACTTTATTTCAGTCATTTTTAAGCAAGCGTCCCAGGCCAAACCTGGAGAGGTATAATACCAATCAGGGTCTAGTCCATAGTTTTTCATGCATACGTCCCTGAAATTTTCAAAGACATCCTCTAGTTTTAAGACGTCAGACACATTGTACAAATCGTGATAATCTTTAAACGTCTTACATCCAAACTCAGTCCAAACGGTTTGAGCATGCGTATAGTCATCGTCTTCTATTTCTTTATCGTTGAGATTCGAGAAAAACTCTTTTTTCGGAGGCAATTGCGTTTCAGAAAACTTTTTAATCGAGTCTACCCAATCGTAAGGGTAAACGCCTTTTTTTCTCAATAATTCAAACTATTTTCCAGACAAATACTTAGCCACGTTTTTGCATTGATCGTTGGTTAGATTTTTAGCTAAACTGTCCAAACTGGAGCCCATGAACCTGAAGCTGTCAATGAACATTAATTCTCTCCATACGTATAGCGTTTTTCCTTCTTTACTAAATTCATCGACTTTGATTTCTTTTGAAAAGCTAATGTATTTTTCTTCGTTGTTGGGGATACATTTTAGTTTTCCAGCTAATTTTTTAATAAACAAGTGGCTGTCGTAACCAGACAAATTATGAAAGACCGGGATGAATATGGGAATTTGATAATCCAAGGTGCATATTTTATGAGCAGCTCCACGGCACTTTCCAGTCAAATGACAGTGGTCTAAGACTTTATCGCCATCGAGATCTTTTTCGCTTTGGGTTGCAGCTTTAAAACGATTCTTATTTTCATAAGTCATGACAGGCTTTCTTTTGTGTTTATCTAACTTGTGTTTATTGTAAATATTTTGGGTGTCTCTATTGAGCCAGTCTATAAATTTTTGAGCCTCGTCGTCATCATCGCTTTCTGCTGTGTATGCAACAGTCTTTTCTTTGTAACCTTCAGGACCTTTGATATAATAACAGAAGGAGCTTGGAGTGTGTTTTTGGTATTGCCTCGTGTAAGACTCACCGTCGGGATATTTATTTTCATCGTTAATGGGTTTGATGAACTTTCAAAGTCAGCATACACCACAAACGGAACTCTCATGGACCTGTTTTTGTTTTGAAACTGAATGGTGGTTCCTTTTTCAGGGAGTTCAATTCTTACCGAACTATGATAAATGCAGTAGTCCCAATGTTTAAGAAGCGATTCTTTGGAGTTGAAACCTTGCAAGCAATTTCTGCAATAATGTTTTTTACCATGATGTGCTGATGTGGAAGAAGATAACAATGGACTTAAATTTTTGATGAGACAATAATGATTAGTTTCATCGTTTGAAATGAGTAACAAATCAATAGCATGCTTTCGATCAAAATATTTGGATATTCGTAAAGTGTAAGGTTTTTTGTTTTCATACCCAAAAACGTTGACGCTAATGTCTGGATTGTTTTTCTCAACTTTGTTGATTTGATTAAGCTTGACAGGAAAATCAATTCTTTCCCATTTTAATTCTTCCGATTTTAGAATCAAGTCTTCGTTAATTCTTTCATTATGTCTATTCTTTAGACTCAACGCCCTAGTGACACACCATTTAAAGCATTTATTTTCTTTGTTTTCCATATTAACAACAGCCTTTTTGTTTTTTACGTCAATGGGCTCGATGTAGGAAGAAGCGGTGAGAGGAGTGTAGTTAATCATGTTAACATCTATTTTTAAAATTTTGGAAACTTTCCAATTGGATCCCTCCTTGCTGTAATTGACCACGTTTTCAAGAATGCTTTCTTCTCATGTTTTATAGCTTTCTCTTTTATCTGTCGATTCAATAACAACTTCGTATTTAGACGGGAAGGACACAGTGCGAAGAGTTTCTTGTCCAGTGACAATGTTCACACGCGTCATTTTGCATGTTAAAACAAGGTTCGTTTTTGTGTTTATTTCTATGATTTTGATCACAGCATCTTTAACCATGTTTAAAAAGGCGGAAGGGTCTTGATGATTTCCAGAAGGGCTGCAAGAAAATTGTTTGGTGATATAATTTAGTGCATGATCAGTCAATTCAAACTTTATTTGTGGTTTGCTGAATAAGATCGATTTGAGAGACTTTATTCTTTTTTCGATTCCATTTCTTACATCACTTACTGTTTTCTTCACCGCCTCTGGAACGTAAGGATCAATGGACGCAAGCACGTGGTTGAAACTGTTAGTAACCACATTTCCGATAGCTGTTGTAAACCTTGAAAACAAACCAGGAGTAGTCACAGGAGTTGAATTGACAATAGGCTCGTTAAGGATGTGATTTAAAGCGATGACAGGTCTTTGAATATTAGGATTTTGTAAGTGAGCTGGTTTTGGAGCAATAGGAGGCTTTAACATATCAGACCTCACAACAACAGGCCTTGGTGGAATAATGGATGGTTTCGGAGTAATTGCAGGCTTAGTATCAGGTCCAACAACAAACCTTACAGAAGACCTTGGTGTAGGAGTTGGTTTAACAGAAATTTTTATGGACGGTCTCGGAGCTGGCACTACTCTCACAACAGTAGGTCTTGCATCAGTCTTTCGACGAGGAGCAGGTTCAAACCCAATGATGGGTCTTGTATTTTTTATAGCTTCAATAAGCTCAGCTTTTCGCATTCTTGAGAAACCTTTGATGCCACGGTCTTTAGCGGATTCCCGCAATTCTCTAACTTTCATTTTGTTCATTTTTAATAAAGGAAATATTTTTCTTAACCTAAATTCAATTTTCAATTCTTTTAACGGTAAAAATTAAAAATTCAACGCATGTACGTATTTTAAGTGCTATAACATGTTCAGTGACTTCTCTTATTACTTTACGTTCTCTTGAACTTTTATGATTATTAATTGAATGATGAAAAGAAATAATTAGTTTTATTATTTCTACTACTTCTTCAAATGGAGCAACTTCAACCATTTCTTTGAAAATGGTTCGATATTGTTTTAAAGTTTTCTAACGTTGTTTAGTAATTTAATCAAGCTTTTAGATTTTACTGTAGTTGAATCAGGTTTACCATCAAGAGCAATCAAAAGATCATCTTTTTGCATCGTGTAATAATATTCCACTTTTTATTCTATAGACTCATTTGGATACATTTTTAACAGATGACTACTGATTGAAAATGTTACAATTTGCTCGTTTTCCATCTTTTTAATACTGAAATATTTTATTTATCTCAAATTCAATTTTTTTCAATTCATCGAAAAGATGTTAACCACCATGATGATTTACAAGATTTCAAAAGACTTTTCAATTTTCCGAAAAGAATTGAAAAATTTTTCAAGCAGCAGGAGCGCAAACTCTCTTTTTTTCCGATTTAAAAATTTTAAGCAATGTTTCAACCTTTAATCTATGTCTTTGTTCCTCATACTCTTCCAACTCGCTTTCCAATCTTCTTTCTTCTTCCAACTCTCTTAATCTTTCTTTCAAATCTTCACAATACACAATTTCTTCTCTCACTCTTTCTTCCAAATCACTTTCTTCTCTTAATTTTTCTTCCAAATCTTTAAGTCTCTCACTTTCTTCTCTCACTATTTCCTCCCAATTACCATTCCTTAATTTTATCAACATTTCTTCACAACCTTCAAATTTACCTTTTTTTTTCTTATAAATAAAAGAGGACTGTACCGTCCGTGGTCGGTACAAATTTAATCAGGAATGGCTTAAAAAATTCGTGGGAATCTAACTAATGCCATAGACTGTTTTAGCTTTTAAAACGGACTAATAACAACAGAATCTTTAAAAGATTTTTCTTTTTTTTCCAACGTCACCTTTAAATGCAAAAATCTCTAGAACAGTTAGTCTATTAAAAAACCTTAGAAAGTTAAAAGCGTAGAACTCTAAATTCTGAGCAATTTGATTTTTTTAAGCTTTTTGATTGGACAAACGGTTCTTGAGTTATTAATTTTTTTAAAGAAATGTTCACGGAGATTTTTCAAAATGGCTCCCTCCCAGGCATCAGCTGAATTTCGCCGGCCAAGTCCAATTCGAGTCCTCGGCAACCGGACAACTAATTTTAAAATGGCTGAAGAGTTTATTGTCGAAATAAAAATTAAAATGTCTTTTCTTTCTTCTTTCTTTGGAATAGTTATGCATTGAACAAAAGGCAGTTGGATTGTCCCTGCTTTAAACAAATCAGCCCACGAGAGGCTGTATAAACTTTGCAAAAATAAACAAGTAAAACTAGCCTAATCCGGACCAGTAAATACGACGATCCAGGGGCAGTCAGCTGCAATGAGGAAGCATTTAAATTAAGTTGTTTGTCCAGTGGTGTGTTTGGCGAGTGGACAATAAAACTATTCTGTTCAAATACCAAAGAAGTTTTTTATTTCAGGAGTTTTTTTTCAGGATAAGCAATCATGGAGTTGTTTGAGGAAGGTAAATTTTTTCTTTCTTTTTTTTTCTTTTGAGTTCGGCCGCGTCCTAATGTTTTAAAAAATCCAGGGGCTAATTGTAGCTAACCTCTTGCCGGTTATGTAAAATCTAATAGGCTCTCTGGCTCACTTCCCTAATCTTCTTGAACCTAATGAATGTTTAGCTCACCCTTGCTCATCAGATTTGAAAGGCTAACTTGAACCTGTGACTTATTTTCAGCCAACATAAAGTGTGAAAATATGTGAAACTGCAAAATCAAATAGATTTTTTGGGCTCACTATTTGGTAACTAAACTTTGAATCTATTACTTTGTATAAAAGGGATTTTCCCTGGGATTTTTGTGCCTTGGTGTTGTTTTCTTGCAGCGAATGCAACGTTTCAGTTCTACATTTTCTCTTCTCCTAAAATAACTCTCTCTTTACAAACAGTTTTCTTTCAATTTATACTATACAAAGAACCTCAAATACGCTCATAAAACGAACCGCTTAAACTATATTTACAACATATCAAAGAAACTACGTCAATCAAATCCGCCGTAAATACTTTCTTCACGCAATTCAATTACAATTGGTTGAGTATAAGATCTTGAATTTATCTATTTTTCTTTTGCTCTTTTCAAGCCTTCATGGATCTGCTTGCTGGAATAAAGTTAATGCTTTAACTTGGTCTTGCATGATTTGAACAGGCTTTGTTTGATTTTGTACATTATCTGCCCCATGCAGAGAAACTATTATTTGGTCATATTTTTATTTCAGCCAGTTGGAGTGGATAGTTATCAATTTAATTTTAAATCATAGCTTAACATTTTGAGAATAAGTGGTTGACCCATGATGTTTGAGCACAATATTTTCTATAACTATGTCCCTTTCACTGAAAGTCCTTGGATTGCAACAGCCTATGTTAGCACATTGTTTGACCTATAAAGTTGAAATGATTTCTTAAGTCAGCTTATCAATCTGACATGACAAAATTAGGCAAGGTGAAAAAATAAACGGCAATAATTTGGTTTGTTTTTCTCTTTTGCTTCAGTTTTTTAGTAATTATTGACTGAAAAGGATTATGAAGCCATAGAATAACTTTAAAACTTACTTATACTTATTTATTAAAAAAGGATGGCCCAAGAAGAGGAAAGGGAATCGATTCAAGGAAAGGAAGGCGAGAAACTCCTGGTCAGCGCAATGAAAGGCTGTTGAGAGAAAGGGAACAGCGAGCGCAACAGAGAAAACTTCAAACTGCGGCTGCAAGAAAGGCATTACTTGCACAGCGCAGGGCAAGAGAGCTTGAGGTAAGATTGTCTCAGACTGAAATTGAAAGAGAGGCTTCAAATAATGTGCGCAGAGAAAGACGTCTTCAATTAACTCAATCCCAAACTGAGAAAGAAAGATTATCCTCCAAAGCACAGCGCAGAGCAAGAGAGCTTGAAATTTGAGTGTTCAGACTGAAATTGAAAGAGAGGCCTCAAATAATGTGCGTAGAGAAAGAGAGATAGAGATGAGACAATTGCAGACTCTTGATGAAAGAGAAACTTTTCTCGCTGAACAGAGGCAAAGAATAGAGCAGTTCAGATCATCAACCAGGGCCAGACGGTCTGTTGAAATTGATGGCTTTATGTATGATCCTACAATTGATTATAGCACATTTTCTTTGATCGGTAAAATGGATAAGATTTGTAAGTTCTGTAGAGCAAGAACGTTTAAGGGTGAGCGCCCTGGACTATGTTGCAACAGTGGGAAGGTGAAATTAGCTCCTTTGGCACCACCACCTCCTGAACGTTTACGTCTCACCCATGGTGAAACTCCCCAGTCGAGGAATTTTTCGAAAAACATGAGAAAATATAATTCTTGCTTTCAAATGACCTCATTTGGTGCGACAAAAAGTGCTGATCACTCTGGATTTCAGTCCACCTTTACAGTCCAGGGCCAAGTGTACCATCTGGCAGGGTCGCTTTTACCAATAGAGGGAAAGGCACCGCAATTCTTACAATTGTACTTTGTAGGAGATGCTGCCTGTCAGAGGTGTTCATATTTGTCAGGTACAAATCGTGAAATTGTTAAAAATCTGCAACGAATGCTTCACGAGTGCAATTCATTGGTGCATACTTTTGAGGTAGCTCTTTCTAGAATGCCTTCTGATGAGTATAAGGTTGTTATCAAGGCTGATAGGCGGCCCCCCGGTGAGCATGAGAGACGTTACAATGCTCCACAAGTTGATGAGGTTGCAGTTGTGATTTCTGGCCAAGAGACTGGAACACGTGACATTGTTATTCACAAAAGAAATGCGGGAGTCCAGCGTATCATTGAAACACATCGCTGGTATGATGCTTTGCAGTATCCTCTTCTATTTCCCTACGAAAAAGATGGATACAATTTTGCTCTCAGACAGGTAAATCCAATTAGTGGTGAAGCAACTTCTAAGAAAGTGTCTGCCATAGACTTCTATGCATATCGTTTGATGGTTCGAGATGAAGAGCAGAACTACCTGCTTAATTGTCGCAACCTGCTCCAGCAATTTGTGGTTGATATGTGTGCAAAAATACAGAGTGAGAGACTGTTATATATATGCATAAATCAAAAACAATTGAGGGCTGAAGACTATATACACCTTAGGGATGCTATTGCTTCGGATGGTAGTGTGACAAATGTGGGCTCTTTGGTCATTCTGCCATCTTCATTTACTGGCAGTCCTCGCCACATGCATGAGTACTCTCAGGATGCATTGACCTATGTGCGTGATTTTGGAAGGCCAGACTTATTTGTTACTTTCACGTGTAACCCAGCGTGGTTAGAAATTCGCGAGCTCTTGGCAAATGGTCAAGAGGCTAGCCACCGTCATGATTTGATTGCCAGAGTGTTTGAGCAGAAGCAAATAAAGTTTAGAGAGGCTTTTGAAAGACTGTGTTTGTTTGGAGAGGTTCAAGGATGGGTGAACACAATTGAGTGGCAAAAGCGTGGTCTCCCCCACTCTCACAATTTAGTTTGGCTAAAATCAAAAATTAACCCTTCTCAGATTGACAGTGTGATATCTGCAAAACTGCCTAACCCTGAAGTGGACCCAAATTTGTTTGCAATTATAACTAAGAATATGATTCATAGGCCCTGTTGCCGCCACAATCTCCAAGCCCCATGTATGCAGGATGGCAAGTGCACAAAAAAGTATCCACGTAACTTATTATGTGAGACTCAAATTGGTACAGATGGCTATCCATTGTATAGATGTCGTGCTCCATTAGATGGTGGCTTTACAGCCAAAGTAAGATTGCGGGGAAGCGTGGAAATGGAAGTTGACAACAGTTGGGTTGTTCCCTACTCCCCTGTGCTTTCTAAAATGTTTAATGCACACGTTAATGTTGAGTTTTGTAGTAGTGTAAAGTCTATCAAATATATCTGCAAGTATGTGAATAAAGGAAGTGACATGGCTGTTTTTGGCGTTGTTGGCTCAAGAGCCAATGACGAGGTGAGTAACTACGAATTTGGGAGATATTTGAGTAGCAATGAATCATTCTGGAGGATATTTGGTTACTCCATACATCATCGTTCTGTTACTGTGATGCACCTTCAAGTGCACCTGGAAAATGGCCAAAGGGTGTACTTCACGGAGCAGAATGCTGCCGAAATATCAGCTAATCCACGTGACACAACTCTGACGGCATTTTTCAAGCTTTGTACAGTTAATGAACTTGCAAGGAACTTGCTTTATGTGCAAGTTCCCAAGTATTTTACCTGGAATGCAAATAAAAAATGTTGGTCAAGGAGAAAAGCAGGCAAGAGTGTATGTGATGAACCCCAAAAACAGGTAATGGTATTTCTTGCGATTACTGCTACACAAGGTGCGAGGCCCAAGGTCTTTTGATGAGGTGAAAACTGTTGAAAATCGCGTGTGTGAAACCTTTTGTGAGGCATGTCAAATGTTGGGACTCCTGGAGGGGGACAACCATTGGGATGAGTGCTTGAATGAGGCTAAACAAATATCTTTACCCTCACAAATGCGAGACTTATTTGTAATTATAATTAGCACATGTGACCCTTCAAATCCGGTAGAATTGTGGAACAATTACAATGAAGCATTGAGTGAGGATATTCCTGCAAGGGTTAGGCGAGAAAATCCAAACCTTGAAAATGAATATTCTGAAGATGTATTTAATAAGGCCTTGATTTTGATCGAAGATAAATGTGAGTCCATGAATAACAGCACATTGCAGCAATTAGGCTTACCTTCTCCAGCCTGCAACCAAGGTGCTGTGCTTCACAGTGACTACCTTAGGGAAATTAATTACAATGCAGAAGATTTGCAAGCATATGTTGCTGAAAAAAGGCTTCTACTCAATCATGATCGAAGACACGCTTATGCATCAATAATGGATGCATTAGGAAATGAGGATGATCCATAATATTTCTACAGGCTCCAGGAGGTACAGGCAAGACATTCCTGACCAACCTAACATTGGCTGAAGTAAGATCTAGGGGAGAGATAGCTGTCGCTGTAGCTTCTTCTGGTATTGCTGCAACCTTGATGGATGGCGGAAGGACAGCACATTCTGCATTTAAACTTCCACTAGACAATCCTACTTGCAGTATATCAAGGAATAGCGGTAGGGGTCAAACCCTTTGAGATTGTAAGTTGATTGTTTGGGATGAGTGCACCATGGCACACCATAAATCTATCGAAGCCCTAAATACCACTCTAAAAGATCTCAGAAAAAATGACATACTTATGGGGGGCACTTTACTTCTACTCTGTGGGGATTTCCGGCAAACCTTACCAGTCATCCCAATGTCCACACCTGCAGATGAAGTCAATGCATCTCTGAAAATGTCACATTTGTGGAAACACGCAAGGACATTGACCCTGACTCAAAACATGCGAGTGAGCTTGGGAAGTGACAGTAATCTTGACAATTTTCTAAATGTTCTTTTGGAAATTGGTGATGGCAGGTTTCCTCAAAATGTCAACAATGAAATTCAATTGATTCATGAGCTGTGCAATTTGGTACAGTCAGTTGAGGGCCTTATCAATATTGTGTATCCAAGTGTGGAAATGAACTATCAAAACTTAAGTTGGTTGACATAAAGAGCAATTCTTGCTGCCAAAAATGATGATGTTCATGATATAAATACTAAGATTTTATCGATGTTGCCAGGTGAACCCAACTTATATGAGTCAATTGATGCTGTTGTTGAGGAATCTGATGCAGTTCATTTTCCTGTTGAGGTGTTAAATGCCCAAAATCCTCTTGGTATGCCACCTCACTCACATTATTTAAAGGTAGGATCACCTATTATACTGTTGAGAAATTTGAACCCTCCCAAACTGTTCAATGGAACTAGACTGTGTGTGAAAAGAATGCTACTCAGCACCATTGAGGCAACAATTCTGACTGGAAAGGACGCTGGTGAAAGCGTTATTCCCAGGATTCCCTGAGTAGCTTCCAATTTTGAATTCCCATTCAAAAGACTTCAGTTCCCTCTTAGACTAGCATTTTCCATAACAGTCAACAAGTCTCAGGGACAATCCATCAAATACTGTGGTGTTGATTTAAGGTATCCATGTTTTTCATATGGTCAATTTTATGTTGCCTGCTGTAGAGTTGGCTCTTCTAGGAATCTTTTTATTTTGGCCCCTGAAGGATTTTCAAAAAATATTGTTTACAGACAAGTTCTGGATTAAATCTCATTTCATAATTTTTAAATGAACACTGATATTTCCATGTCTATGTAAGTTTCTCTAGCTAGGTTTCTCAACAGCCTTTCATTTCAAAGACCAGGAGTTTTGCAAGACAGGTATGTAAAAACTAACAGGAAATTTTTCATTTCTTTTTAGGTTTCTCTTTCTGTGTCTAAGTCCTTGACTGTAAGTCTTGAGACAAAAAGACTGGTCTGTATGTGGAAGTGCCTCCACGTGGAACAGACTGGAAACCACTTATGTGGGCTAAACTTCCACACTTTGAATTATTCCCCCCTTTATCTGATTTGGTCAATGGTATTCTGCACAACATAGTTGACTCAGGATCAGAAAAAAAAACTGCAGAATACTGCTTCAAAATCATCAATGAAGCTATAGTTAGTATAAAAAATGATTATAATAAGTTTTTATTTGCTGTCTGCACTGACAAAGAAGGTAAGATGAAGAAAATTAAAGAGCTGAGCAAACAAGAGTATCCTGATATGTTGTAATGCACACTATATGAATTTGTTACAGAAAGACATTTGCAATTCTTTTTCAACAATTCTAAAACAGGTTGTGGAAGTTCAGAAATATTTTAGAAATGTGCATATGGCCCATGGTTTGTTAAAGGAAAAAGGTGGATGCATGCCTAAGCTGCCAAATGAAACATGCTGGAACTCTTAAGTTGCCTGCATTGAGACATACCAGAAAAATTATAACTTCTACGTGGAGATCTATGGAGAGAAGATGGAAGATTTTCCAGCCAATATTGGAAGAATAATTGAGAATATAGCCATCAAACGTGAGGCAAGTAGTCTTCTTAGTGAAATGAAAAAATTGGGGTTCGCCTTATACAAGATGCAGAGTGATTCTTGTCATCTCCCTGACGCAGTTCATATCTGGTATTCATTGATAATAGATGAAGAGCTATCCATATACAATAATGCAATAAAGAAGAGATTTGAAGATGCTGTACAACCCTTCATATTTTGGCCTATATAACTGACCATCGCTATGTAGATGATTACAAAAGCTTCATTGATAATGATAATGAAAACATTGCAGAACAATATTTAGAGGACAGGAACCCTGATTTCTTGGGTTTACTATACAAGTTTAACTTGAAGGATAAAGAGCTGTTCCCCAAGCAAATGTTCTCAGAATCACTGAAGGTTATCTCTCCATCAGAATGATGGAACATCATGAAAGGAAAGGTTACTAGATCTCAAATCATGGATAAAGAGGTTTCTGCCAATTTCTGCAGCTTTCTAGCTTCTCTACACTCCTGTCCTGCTAGCTCAGCCTCAATTGAGAGATGGTTTTAAACCTTTGGATTTGTCTGGTCGAAGATCATGAATCGTCTTAGTGCAGATAAGGCAATGAAACTTGTGAAGATTTGCAAATAATTTTACAATAGCTCAGCAGCTGACGGCAGTTCCTGTGATGATATCGAATCTGATCAGTAAGTAGGTAAGTTGTAGGAAAAATCGTTTTTAACTTCAGAATAACCATCTAAATTCTGAAAAAAATTCTATTTCTATTATTTAAGTGTAATTTATATTTGTTTTAGTTTATTCTTGATGTTCCCAGAGGAAGTGTTTAACTGGAAATCTGTCAAAAACATCTAAAAAGCTGACAAGAATTGAAAAATATTGTAATAATCAATTAAAGTAAAATTATGTAAAGAGAATTTTATTTACAGTTCTTCAATTTATTAAATTTTCCTTGTAAAACCTCTTTTCCATAAATAAATATAACTATTACCATGTGTTTTTAATTATTATTTTGAAAAAATTAAATCTATAAAAATAGTTTGAAGGTATTATGTCTTTCATTTTCTAAGCAAAAAAAGCTATTTTTTAAAAAACCCAAAAAAAACCAAAAAAACCCAATAAAACCCAAAAAAACCCAGTAGGCTGGGTTTTTTTAAAAAAACCCGGGTTTTTTTTTAACCCTGTATGGAACCCATATTTTAGCCTTATTCTTTTGTCTAAATAATGACTTGCTTGCGCGAGTTAAAAGTACCACTTTGTTTGTAAAGTGCTTATGAGAAGTTTGTTAAAAGTTATGAATTTTTTTTAGGCATTCTTTAATTTTAGGCTCGTAGCTATCTTTTGGTAATAATAAAATATTATTTAAGTTCAAAATGTGCAAAAATAGCGTTTTAAGTACTTCATTTTTATGTAATTTTTTTAAACAATGCACTTATTGTGTAGGTATTCACCTAGATACACCTTAGATTTTTTTTTTTATGGAATGGATCATGATTATAGATAGTTAAACTTTTTTTTTTTTTGCACATTTTGAGCGTTTTTTTGTGTAATAGAGGCAAATGTGTCAATTACATCAATATAAACCACGTAACGAAACCAGGGGCCTATCCTATAAAGCCGAAAAATGCGTAAATTACGCAAAAAAAGCAGCTTTTTTCTTACGCAAAAAAAGTTTCCGTGAGCTGCAATCCTAAAAACAAAATTACGCAGAATTTTTGAGTAAATTACTTAAAATTTCTCACGCAAATAAATCTGCTGCAAATTCTAACTTTGGTGTAATAATGCAAAATTTTAATCAAAGAATGATTTTTTAAAGTGATGTTTTCAAAGGTTCGTGATTTTTTCTTTAAACCACAGATGTCTACTTTTGTAAACAAGAAGTTTTTGTCTACGAAAAACGTACAGTTACATAATTTCACTGAATATTAAGTGTTTCAACAATATTTTTGACATTTTTCTAAAAGTAAGCATTGGGTGAGAAACATTAACTTTAAAATATTTAAAAATCCATTAACTTGAAGTAGAAACATTTATTAAAATAGTAAGTTAATAGTAGAGCAAACTCACGATTGATTGCAATATAAGACATGAAAGGCCTAACAACAGGCGCCCGTTACTCTACAAAACAAAGGGTTAAAAGCTGTTGTATTTACAAAAATAAATCAAATATTACAAAGACTTTTTTTGTTTTCTGTATGGAAATTTAGATTGTGATGTAATAAGTAGGGAAATAGCATTTACTGGAAAAATAGTTTTATTGCTTCATTTTAGATAACTTAAGCAATTTAATAATCTTACTAATATTAGTTACAATCTTTCAAATTTAAAAATAAATTGCATTACTTCCAAATTGGAAAAAAACAGCAAAAATAAAATTGATACTATCATAAGTATAGAATAAACCATGTTTCAACCTGGCATTTAAAAAAATCAAATTTTTAAAGTTTGTCATTTAGCAAAAGCACAGTCTCATCCACTAATGGTGGATATTTGATAAACTAGCAAATTTTAATGCAAACACACTAAATTTTATCTATGTTTATATGTACTTACCTGATTAAATCTTCATCATTGTAACAGATCTGAAATTTCTGTAAAGTTCAATAAATATTTAACATTCTAAAAATGGCAGCTTATTCATCAGATGAAGACTTAGAAATGGGAATGTTTGAGGATTTAGGATTACAAGAGCGACAGCCTCATTAGTTCAATGAAAGAAAATTTGATGAAAATATTGACGACAAGACTTTTCGTGAACGTTACAGAGTTCCTCGACAAGTTGTAAATTTACTGGTGGAAGAACTGAATGATCATTTAAAGCCTAAAACTGGTCGAAACAAGAGCCTGTCAGCCAGAGATCAAATCAAAGTTTTTCTACATTTTTTTGGGACCAATGCATTCTATCATGTTGTCCGAGATTGTCACAAGATTAGTACTGACACTGTATTTAGGTAAAATGTATTTTACAGTTATTTTTATATACTAAAATTTATGTAATAAAATTATGTTTAAAAATTCAATTTTTAAAAAGACATTTTGGTTTGATATTATTGATTTTGTATAATAACTTTTATAGAGTGGTAAGACTTACTGGCAGCCATCATGATGGCTTGATAAGATAATAACTCATTAACAAGCCAATATTTACTTGGTAAAATCTGTGCAGACAATTTTTTTATCAACTTATAATTGAACCATGTATCAAGTGTAATTTTTGATAAACTTTTTCTGATATACAAATAATTTCATCTTTTCCAGGATTGTGCACAAGGTTAGTGATGCAATCTTTAACTTGAGAGAAAAATACATTAATTGGCCTGAAAATTTTTCTGGACTTGCACAGAAATTTTTTGAGATTGCAAGGATGCCAAGTGTGTGTGTTTGTGTTGATGGCACTCATGTGCTGGTAAATCCTACAAGTGCTGATGAAGCCTCTTTTGTGAACATGCACCATACGCACAGCCTAAATGTCATGGCAGTTTGTAGACCAGAACTTCAGTTCTTTTTTGTTTCATCCAAGGCACCAGAACGTTGGCATGATTCAAGAGTAAGTATGGGTCTATTTACATGGATGTAGCGTTGCCTACTTGCTTTAAGTTGTAATATCCTGCATTTTGAAAGTCAAAAAATTTCTTTAATTTGTTAAATCAGAATAAATTTGTTTTGGCAAAAAATGACACATAAACTTAATCTAATCTTACCTTGTAGCAAAGTATGTTTTTATAAGTTATAAAATAATTTTGAATGCTCATATCTCTGACGATTTTGCAGCTACAGAGGTCCAACTTACCATTTTGGAAAGTTTAAAGCTTGCTGATTCCAAATGTCTGGCATGATATAGGTTCTGCCTTCCTTTTGGAGTGATGGCGCCAAATGTATCTCCAAAATATAGGCCCAATTTAAACCATGTCTGACATATTTGAAGGCTTTAAGTTTTCCAAAATGGTATGTTGGACCGCAAAATTCGCAAAGCTATGAGCTTTGAAGTTGACAAGATCTTTTTTGATTTGACATTTAGACAAATTTTATTAATCTGTATTTCATTTGTTCAGTTTCATTTATTTTGTTCCGCTTCATTTAAAGGAAGAAACAAAATATAAAAAATAGAAAATGTTAGTTTTTGTTGACTTTGTTGAAAATATTAAAACATTTTTAAATGAAATGATTTTAATTCAAAATTTGAAATAGTTCAGCTCCAATAGGCATCCATCTTTCTACAAAAGATTGGGTTGAAAACTAGAGTGTAATAACTTTTTTTATTCATCTTTAAAAATACGTCAGCTTTCAATCCCTTTGTTTTGTAGAGTGACTGATACTTATTAAAGTACATAGATATATGAAATCCGAAACTCTTCAGTAAACCTATATTTTGAGAAATTGGGTATCCAGTTGTTTTATAACTCTGTTTTACTCCAATACAGCCATTAAAAGTGTTTTACAATTTTTACACCATTTAGCATAATGAAAGTGGTTGTTACTAAGGATCCCAATACAAACTTGGTGAGGTTTTAGTCAAGGTTTCACTTTAGGGTTGACATAAATTTAATTTTTTTTTTCAAATAATAATATAAGTTGTTCCAATTTTCTACAGAGTAATTTACAGGAATATTTGAAGTAATGTTAATGTTTTAGGTACTTCGAGAATCCACACTTTGGAAGGTCTTTGAATCTGGTGAGTGGCCTTTCCCAGATTGTGTGATTTTAGGGGACAGTGCCTATCCTAATACTGATTGGCTAGTTTCTCCTTTATCTGGTGCAGTAAATGGACCTCAATCAAGATATAACCAAGCTCACATTTCCACAAGAAATTGTATTGAACGAGCATTTGGAGTTGTTAAGCAACGTTTCTATGCATTGAGCACTGGATTTCGTGTTAAAAATATGGACTTTGCTGCAAAACTTGTTCAGTGTGCATTTGTTGCAGTTAATGATTGAGAAAAACAAGAATTAAAAGAGGAATAAAATAAGTATTCAATGACAATTATTTGAACTTCAATGAGATCATAATTGAACAAAATTAACTTGAACAAAATTACATTCAAACTTATAGTGTAAAAATTCTCAAAATGAAGCGAACCGTTAGCATACTGCCCCCTCCTCCTCCTCCTCCTCCTCCTCCTCCTCCTCCTTGAGGCAAAAATTTGTAAATGATCAAGATTGTAAGAACCCTTAAACGTTTTTTTAGGATGTTTAACATGAGGTGCATTCATATAAACAAAATGGTCAGAAAAGGTAAGTGCCATTTTACTTCTGTTCAAAAAAAAAATTTTATTTTATCTCATTACGATAAAAAAAACTAATGAGCAAATTTGTCATCGATCGAAATTTGTTTGTCATCTTCATGGATAAAATTTAGTTTTAATCAATAAAAATTGAGCATTATAAATCACTGAGTACACGAACTTTTCTAGCTCTAAATGTAAGAAATGCAGACCCATTTTTTGGTACACAACGTTAGCAAAGAATATAATATATATATAATATAAACATAAAACCTCTGCTTTCGTACGAAAATCTCTAAAACAATGATATGAAATTTGTTTACAAAACAGATTAAAAAAACACTTTTCTCCGAGGTATATTTCTTCACTGTGAGCCATAGAGATCGCCAGGTTTTATGTCGTGTCACTCAGCCAAAGCCTATTTTTTTAGTTTAGTATTAGTTTATATTGATCATTAAAAATGTTTTTTAAATCAAAATCGCGTGTTAACATGGTAAAAATGATAATTAAAAGCCTTGAATAAATGCTTAAAAAAGTTACTAAAAAATTTAAAAAAAGTTTACAATAACTTTTTCTATAGATTGCATTTTAAGTTACATTTTTCTCAAAATTACATATTTTTTATAAAACCATGTCATTTGAAACAAGACACCCGTGTTATATTTTGGATTTAATTAATGTTTTTAATCATTAGCTTGCAGCAGCCATTTTCATTTATTTAATTTTATTTAATAAACAAAAATGGCTGTTGCTAGCTCATCGACTGCTGTCTTTGAACGAAATGACTTTTGCTGCTGTAAATTCAACAATAGAAGATCTGATGAAGCTGTATATATATCCTTGGTATTCCCTTGAAATTTGTAATTACCCAACTGTAGTTTGCTCTAGTTGTAGAAGAAACCTTTACTAGATGAAGTCGGGAAATACACCCAGAGGCTTGTGGAGAGAGAGAGTATCAAAGATAATTCTCATATTTAAAAAATAAAAATATTTTTTAAACTCATTAATTTTTTAAAATGTTATTATAAAGTAAGCCTATTAATCTCTAAAAAGTTTCATGTTTTATTTAAAAAACCATACTACTATTTATATTAAATCATTCATTGTAATGAAGCATTTATCTTTATATAACTATGTATTTAAATACCACTTTTAAAGGTTGAGTGGAAAATGCTGACCAGGAATTCAGCTTCAATGCTCCAAAGTAGTGAAACAGAACCAATCATATCTTCTTCACCAGATAACTTAAAGCTCTGTGGAAAATGTTTCTCAATGTTATCACCTGGACACACCTTCAACTGTTCTTCTTCAGTTGCTGTAACAAACTTGATCTCTCTTGCCAAGAGTTTGGGAAGCATTCAAGCTGAACAAGTTGCTTCAGGCTTATTAAAAGTTAAGATGAAAGCTGACTGCATTCCAAAAGGAGCAACTTTTTCTTTATCAACTCGTGGAAACCCATTGGTTGTAACTGTTGGATGTCCTGCCAACAAGGCAAATCGAAGAATAGTAAAACAAGTATCTTTACAGGTTATAAAAGAACTTCAAGTAATATTGGAACTTTCTATTAACGACACCGAACAGTTAATATCTTCTCTTCGGAAAGGATTAGGGAATAAGACTGCTGTAGAACCTAATATTTTTGGCAAATTGAATGATCTTGAGAAATCCATATCACATCTTTTTAATGTAGAAAAGGTAATTTATTAGTGTTAATCACAAAAGTGCACTTTCAGAATGTTCTAACATTTTGTATGAATATGTTTTATATGTAAAGAGAAAGAGATCCTCCACCATGAACTTGTGATGGCTACACATACAAATATTGTAACTATATAATGTGTAACCATTATAAGTTAAATAATTTTTTTTGTAAAGTTAAGTGCAGCTAACATTAAATTGACTTATATATAAATTAGAAATTATTGTTATCTTTTTTGTGTTTTATACATTTAATTCTTTTGTGTTAAAGCTTTAATCCCTAAATTTTCCCAATCTGGAGATGCTTCAACGATTCGTTGAATGTGAAGGCTTATTTTTTAGTGTATAAATAAATAATAACATTATTTAAATATTTTTACAGATAGGTTTCCAAGACAGTGAAGATGAAAATGTTTTAAAGGATCTTGTGTATGTTCAACAGACATCTTTCATACTGGATTTGATAAATCAACGTGCTCTAGACCTTCATTCAGCATTTGTACGAATTTCTATGGATGGTGGAGGATCTTTTTTGAAAGTTATAATTAATGTCTTTGATGCAAATGAAAGAACAAAGTATGCAATTTACATAAATAGTGGTGTTCAGCGATGTCTAATTCTTGCAATAGTTGAAGATATTTCTGATACAAACCATAACTTAAGAATAAAATTAGAAAAACTCAACTTGCAAGATGTCAAGTTTTTTTGCAGCATTTGATTTAAAGTGTGCCAATGCTGTGTTTGGTCTGTCAGGCCATGCAGGAAAAAGAGCTTGCCTGAGGTGTGAAGGGTTGAGAAATGAAGAATGTGGAAAGCTAAGAACTCTTGGGAGTCTAGATTATTGGTTTGAAAAATATGTTGTCGAAAATAACTCCAAGAAATCTAACATGCAACATTATATGAATGTCATATATCCAAGGATTCTCTACAAAGAGCAGAATCCAGATACTCTAATCCAGCATTTAGTACCACCTCCTGAATTGCATCTTTTGATTGGAGTTGTATCTACTTTAGGATGTCTGCTTACGGGTACCTGGCATGAATTTAATGACTGGCTGAAAACTAAAAATGTTCTTCAGAGAGGGTACCAAGGTAGAGGTTGGGATGGAAATAATTCCAACAAGATCTTGAAAAACCTGGATGAACTTGATAAAGTTGTTACATCTCAGGTTCCTCAACTTAGATTTATAGTTCAGTGCATGAAAGACTTTCAAAAAGTAAAGGATTCTTGTTTTGGTCGAACTCTTGAGTCAGATTATAAGTTAGCATTTGCTCATTTAAAAAACTTCTTCCTATCTACCCAAGATCTTCCACACGTTCTACGGAAAAAAGTTTCAGTAAGTTGGAAATTTTACATTTTGCTGTGTCATGTTCAGCCCTTTGTTGAATACCATAACTGTGGCCTATCCAAGTTTGCTGAACAGTGTGGAGAAGCTATTCATTCTAAATTTAAGCCTACATGGAGTAAATTTAAACGTAAAGAAGAGCATACTCGACATGGAGAGCAACTACTATCCTCTGTAGTTGATTTTAATGGAAGAAGAATTTAACATTAACTTTGATATGCAGCCCTAGAAACAAAAAAAAGTCAGCAAGTCCAGGATAGTGACTATAATCCTGTCAAAACGGCTATTTTCATAGCCACAAAATTTGTTTGAATATATTACAAATGGCTTGTTTTGTAATATCTCAAGAGCTCTAATTCACAAGAACAACTTTCATTTAATGCATGTATGTTTTTATAGTGTGCCACAAGATTCAGCGAAAAGTTAGGGGAGCGGAGAAAAAAAAAAAATCAATTTGCTCCAATTACATGTTTGTAAAGCTTTTTCAAATCCAATTGAAAAGGTTGCTAATAGTAATACCTACAATAGAATCTTGAAATAGTTTAGGAATCAACAAATGATTTTGATGGAAGAAGTGTTTAATTTGGTTATAATAGTTATACGTGATAAATATATGTAGAAACTTAAAAATTGATTTTTCCAACCTTAACACGTAAACCAGATTTTAAAAATATTTTTAATTAACCATATACGTTAATACTAAACTAATAAAAAAGGTTTTGGTTTAGTGACACGACATAAAACCTGGCGGTCTCTCTGGCTCACAGTGTCTTGTTTACTTTTTGTGTGCCGAAAAAGCTAAAATTTCTCTTTTTACACAAAAGTTACTCATTTCGCGGCGAATTAGAAAAATCCGCAAATATGCATTTTTTATAGGATTTTAGTTTTGAAAATTGCGTAATTACGCAAAATATTAACTTAAGCAAAAATTGTTCGTATTTACTAATTTTTTTGCGTTCTGCGTAACAAGCTTTATAGGATAGGCATCAAATTAATCAAATTGACGTTTTATTCCATTGCATTTTTGAGCATGCTTTGGTAATTGTTTTTTAAGTTAATCGTAAAACTTTTTTATATGATTTCGGTTTAGAGTAATAACATTATATTTTTAAAAAAAAGAAAACTTGTAGCTGTTAGAATATGCATATTCTAAAAATTAGTCCGCATTTTTTTTCATTTACCAAAAAGTTGAATTAGGCCAAACCAGGCTGCACCTCTATTTCGGAGCTAAATGAAATGAAATTTTGTATTTAATTAAAAAAAAGAATAAACCTACAATTTGATTTCTTTTATGGTTGTTTTTGTAAATAAAATGTAGGGTAATTTTACATTTTAAATCTTTGATATTTTTCTATGAATCACTGCTCCTAAAATAAGCAAGGGTCCTTCTTTGATTCAAAGGTTCTTTTAAAATATTTGTTAAACGACCTATCCTCAAAATTTGAAATAAATTTGATGTGCGCATATTAAATATAGGTTTCCTCAAGCACCCAAGCCATTTTTGTGAATTTGAAAATTTGAAGCGTTGTTACCCTGAGTTCGCATATATAAAATTTCCGGATCACATGGTAGATTTATTAAATTCCGATTGAAGCAACACTTATTTTCTTATTTCGCTTTAAAACGTTGTACAGATTATTAAATTTTGTTTTATTAAATATACAAGGTCAACTGTTTAGCCTATTATTTTGATTTTAGTATACTTTTTATTAGATTTTTCATATTGAATATATTTGCTCTAAGTTGTTAAAAGAAAATTAAAAGGTAAAGAAATAATTTTTACATTTTAGGCTAAAACCATTTTTAAAAAATTTTAAATTTATTAGTTTTAATATTAAAGATTTTTTTATATTCTTTAGTGATTCACAAATCTCAAAATCCCAAAAAAAAAATTATTATTTTTGATCATCTTCAGTCTTTGTATGGTGATGTAACTTTTAATTTACTGACAACATGCCTCAAAGGACATGTTATTTTTGTATATTACAAAAATAAGTTAACTATTGTTAGTGAAACATTTAGTTGTGAAACAAAAAAAATCAATTTAACATTTAATAAACAACAGTGTTATTAAATTCAAAAAGAACATCTTAAGGGATATGTCAATGTTTGAAAAAATTTGCTCAGAGGTTTTCTTTAGGACGATAGTTCCCGAAGCTATTAATGACTTTTTATTAGCATCTGTTCCAGCATTTGTTGAACTTTGTCAACCAACTAAATATCTAGTAAATAAAAATTTGATAAATCTTTGTTTCAGAGGTTGTGCCAATCGAAGTTCAAGTTGAAGATCCAAGAGGAGCCTTTGTGACACCACAAAAAGCTAAATTAAAACGTCGTCTTACTTTATTATCACAATCACGTACTGATGAAAGAAAAAAATATAGGGAAGTAATTTTTAACACAAAGAGCAAACTTAAACAAATGCCTATTGAAACAAGACTTTTGAAGAAAAAAATATCATTATTTGTAATCTTAGAAAAAAATTAAAATCTATTAAAGTTGAAGCAGTTCAACAAAACTGCAAAAGGCTGTTGTTATTATTAAAAAGACAGAAACAAAAATATCAGCGACTTAAAAAGCAAAACTTTGTAATTCTGCAACTTAAAGAAAAACTTGTTATAAATTCCCAAGTAATTAAATCACTTGAACATCAAAATTTTCTTCTTGAAGAGAAGATTCATAGTTTAGAATGCAATTTAATGGTTTCAAAGAAAAACAAAAAAGGATATAATACAGAACTACGAACACTTGTTTTTGATGCTGTGACTAACCAAGTATCTCCAAATTGCATTTCTTCTTTAATTTAAAGTTTTACCGAACTAGGTGATATCACTGACCTCCAAACAGCAGTAATTGCTATATCTGAAAAGAATTTAACACATGGATTTGATGGTACAACTAAGGAAGGTGTACATGCCAGCTGTATCCACCTTACTACTAAAACCGGTCGTCAAGTTGTAGTACTAGATGAGTTAATTGGTGGCACATCAGAGGACTATGAGCAGCATATATGTCAATCCATTGACAACTTAGCCAAAACTTATGCCTCTTTTCATTTAAAAGATTTTCAAGAATGTCGTCAAACTATAATTGGCAGCATCTCTAATACAATTTCCGATCAGGCTGTTACAAAACATGCTACAATAAAAAGTTAAATCTGGCATGGAATAAAACCTTCAATGAGTTAAATTGTCATCTTCATCCTCTAGAAACATTTTCCAGTAGCTGTAGATCTGCACTAAAAGTAATAGAAACAGAAAAAGGAAAACTGTTTGGTAGCGACTGCATGGCCGGAAATATTGTTGTGCAACTAAATAAACTTCTACATGGATGGAAAAGGCGATCCTAAAGGATTTGTTTTATTTTTAATAAAAGAAGAACTTCTTAAAGTTTTACTTCCTAGATACAGAGGAAATCGTTTGAATATTTTTTTCATATTTGTGGAATATTAATTCAACATTACGACATTTTTAAAACATTTTTGACATCAGGTACTATTTCATGTGTTCGATTACAAGCCAGTTTATCTGTTGGCTTTGCAAACAGTATTGCTAAACGAGAACTTTGTGCTGCTGGATTATTAGGAAAATTTATAACTACCCAGTTAACCATCCCAACTGAGTCCCAGCTGGGATTGACGGGGATTGAGCTGGGATTACTGGGATTGGGTTCCGGCGGGGGTTTGTTCTGGGTGCCAGATGGGTCCCATACGGTGTGAAAATAACGCCGTAAATAAAATCTGGGTTTTTACTGGGACTGGCATGGGACTTCGTAAATGATTTACGGCTGGTTTGAAGTTAGGACGCGTGGTTTAATGGTAGCGTGTATTTTCTAATCAAAGCATATTTTTTGGCATCGTTTTTATTAAAAAATTTTATTGAAATAAAACTGCAAAATTCTTTTAAAATGTAACGCGGCTTGATTTAGATTGAATATAAACTTGCATTTGGAGTAAATATACACAGGAACTTCATTTGGTTTTTTTTTATTGTATTTTTGTAAAAAATATTTACATATCAGTTTTAATTCTATATAAAAAATTCTATAAAAGTATGAATATGTTAAAATCAATATTTAGTCATCCATTTAAAAAATGATTTCACAATTAAAAAAAAAAAAAAATTTGACATGCTCTCAAATTTCTTAGATGCCCTGCATATAAGAAATTTTAGATAAAGATTTTAGACTGAAATTCAGACAGAATTTCATAGCCATTAATAAGTTTGAGAGTATGTCAACGTTTACTTTTTTACAGATTTGTAAAATGTTTTATCAAACTGAAGTCATGTTTTTTATTTTTAATGCTATAGACAAATGTGGAAATTTTTTCAAATTAGTTTATATGGTTTGGTGTGCTTACAGTTATGGCTTAGTCACTAAGTCATTACACATTAACTCACTAAGTTAGTGTGTTTTGTTTTAAGTTATCTTTTTCAAGCAAATCTCAATGTTACTGTGCAAAACATCGTAAGGTTTTACTAATTAAACTGCCATGTATAAACTTTAAATATTATCTATAAATACATAAATGTTTTACATTTTCTATAAGTTATATAGTTGATAATATATTACTTATATTATAAATACTGTAACTGATATTATAAGTTATAATATCAGTTACAGTATTTATAATATAAGTAATATATTCTATATAAGGTTTTTTATGAAAAAATGTTTAAATTATTTATATTGTGAATTATTTGTAAATAATAGTAAGTAATAGCAAAAATTATTAGGTGTTTTAACCTTTTACTTTATTTGCCTATAATAATAAAAAATTATTACAATTTGTTTAGATATATTTATTTTTTAATACATTTTTACAAACTTTTAAAATAAGATATAAATTTAGAATATAAATTCATATAATGGATAGTTTATTGCCTTTTTCATATAATTATCGCACTAAGCGTAGAAAAATAAACACTGCTGTATCTAAACTGCTATGATCATGAATATAGCTGCAATGTATCAGTAAGTATTTGTAACTCAATGATCATGAATATAGCTGCAATGTATCAGTAAGTATTTGTAACACACATGAAATTATTACAACAACTACAGATTTTACAAACCATCAAAACAATTTTATGCATGAATTTGCACCATTGAATAAAAGCATGAATGTAATGACTCAGTTCCATGCAAGTGCAATAAACACAGTAAATAGCTGTTGTTCAGACAAAAATGAATGTTGTGCTTGTGTATCAGATACAACTGATGAAGATTATAGTGATAGTGATTTAACTTTTTTTTCTGAAAGTAATGACTCCAATTTAACTAGTTTCAATGAAAACTTAGCAAGTTGGGCAGTTTCTTTTAATATTTCACAAAATGCTACTACACATTTACTGCAGATTTTGAAACCACTTGTTTCAAGCGTACCAAAAAATGCCAGGAGTCTTCATCATGCTCAAAGAAAAATTGATATAAAAAATGTTGCAGGAGGTGAATACTTTTATTTTTGGTATTAAATATTGGTTATCAAAGTTTTTTAAATCCAGAATTAAAGGAACTTAAGTTGCATATTAACATTCATGGCATACCAATTTTTAAAAGTTCTAATTCATGTATTTGGCCAATTCTTGGAATGTTTAAAGAAATTTCAGATAATGTTTTCCCAATTGCCATATTTTGCAGTAATAGTAAACCTAATCCAGTAACTGATTATTTGAAAGAATTTGTTGCAGAAATGAAATATCTAGAAAAGTCACCATTTGAGGATAGCAAAGGTCATAAATTTATTATAAAACTAGATGCAGTAATATGTGATGCCCCTGCAAGAGCATTTTTAAAGTGTATTAAATCTCATACTGCATATCATAGCTTTGAGCGATGTTTACAAAAAGGTCAATGGTTTGGAAAGATTTTTCTTCCTAACTTATCAGCTCCACTTAGAACTGATGAAAGTTTTCATATGCAAGCAGATAAAAAGCATCACATTGATAACATGATATCTCCATTTTTAGATTTATCATTTGGAATGGTTTCATCTTTTCCACTTGATTATATGCATTTAGTATGCTTAGGAGTAGTTAGGAGATTGATTAATCAATGGGTGCATGGGAGTAAAAAAAATCAAAGTTTAACAAAAACATCATTAACAACATTATCAGAAAAACTAGTTTTATTTAAACAGCATGTACCAAAAGAATTTTCACGCAAACCTCGCTCATTATGGGAATTTAAACACTGGAAAGCTACTGAATTACGTCAGTTTTTGTTATACACTGGTCCGGTAGTTTTAAAAGGTACATTGCCAAATGATGTTTATTTAAACTTCTTGGATTTATCTGTTGCTGTACGTATTCTTTTAAGTTCATCGCTTTGTGAAAATTATCTTGACTACGTTAAAAAGTTGCTAACATATTTTGTTGCTACATTTTGTAAATTGTATGGTAAAGATCATTGCGTTTATAATATTCACTCTTTAATTCATTTGCCCGATGATGTTAATCGTTATGGTGCTCTGGATAAATTCTCTTCTTTTCCATATGAAAGTTATCTTGGAAGATTTAAAAAACTTGTGCGGCGACCTCAGTTTTTGTGTTTTCAAATTGTGAGAAATATTTTTGAAGGACATTTGAATTCCACAAATTAAGTTTGTAATAATAAAAAAAGTGTTTTTAAAGAGCTTCACACTAAAGGTCCAGTTCCTATATCATATCGTCACTGTTTGCAATTTAAACAGTATAAATATGCTAAGTTTTTTGCTTCAATTAAGGATTGTTTTAAAGTAAACGGTCAAGTTGGTGTTATAAGAAATTTTTTACAAGTTCCAAATAGCAAATGCAATGAAGTTTATATTGTTTTTCAAAAGTATGAACTTTTACAACCATTTTTTAAAAATCCAATGAACTCTGACTTACTTTCAATTTTTTTTGTAGAGAAGGTATCATGTTTTAATAAAATATTCTCGATTGTAGATTTAGATTGTAAATATGTAAAGTTACCATTTAAAAATGGATTTGTAATTATGCCTCAGATGTATCTGTACTAACTCTTTACTTGCCTTTTTTTATATATTATTATTGCATTCTACTGTATCTTTTTTTTTTGTTAAATATTTTAAATTTACTACATTCCTTGTATAACATACTTTAATATAAAGGCATATGTTAGGGTAAATACTGTAGTAAAAATTATTTGAGTCGTAATTACTCAAATAATTTTTACTACAGTATTTACCCTAATAATAATTACATACTTATTAAAAATATGCCATCGTATTGTTGGTTGAGTGTGATGCCTATTTTATTAGATTAAAATGTCTTATGCAATAGTTTCATTTGATGAGAGTAATGAAACAGATTTTCTTCCATTAAACTGGATTGCTGATGGTACCTTACTGAGTGATATTCCTATGCGAATTAAAAAGCATCATTTAGTCAAGTTTTACTGGCCTCCTCTAAAAAATCCAGAAAGTGTTTCTAAGGCAAAAAGTCGATATTTAGAGGCAGAGTTAAATTGGCCAACTTATACCGCACGAACTTTGGCTGCTGCTGGTAACTTTTTTTTATAATTATATAAACTTTTATTTTGCATGACTTATACATATGATTAAAAAATGTATTGTGATATAAATTATTTTTCAAGTTATTTGTATTTAAATTCTAATCATGTCATTTCACATTTAAACTGATGAAACAAATCTATGAAAGTCATTCCTAGTCATAGACAAACATTAATATTAAAAAATAATGTTGTATTAGATTCACTTCAGAAGACTTGTCAGAAAGCAATATTGGCTGAAGACACTTCGAACCTCGAAGTTAAAAATAACAGAAAGCAAAGAAGGTGAGTTCCATAATATTTTGTGAGTCTAGAAAAACTGTATGAAATGATTTTGAAGAATATAGCAATTATAAATCTTTATATATACAGAATATATGTTTTATATATACAATATATTTATATATATGCTATTTTTTATACTTTATATATATATGACTATATGTTTATATATCCAGCAGTGTCTATGTACACTTTGCTTTTCTACTCAAAGAATTTATTAATTTCTTTAAATAATTTATAAAATATTTAGAATAAATATTATACAAGCTGATAAAAGCGATACAAGCGAAGTTGACTCTGATTGCAGTGAAGAGTTTATTGAACAGTAATCTTTTGTATTAGCGATGTTATTGTTAGTATTAATATATAAATATATATATTAATACTAACAATATATATATATATATATATATATATATATATATATATATATATATATATATATATATATATATATATATATATATATATATATATATATATATATATATATATATATATATATATATATATCTTTCTTTTTTTTTTTTAATAGGAACAAGAAAGTTATTCCAGTGCACTAAAAATTTAAACATGTAGAAAAACCTACTTTTTTACCCAAACCAGAATGTTCATCTCCAATTCATATTATACCAAAGCCAGCTCCTCCTTCATTTTTATCAGTAAAACATTCTGATATATTGTGGGTTAGCATTGGTTTTTTCAAACCAACAGGTCATGAATTATTTATTTTTTTGTTATCTAAATTTATTTAGTAATTAAACTTATATCTATTAAGTGTACTTCAAGCTATTGTCTAAAATTTAAAAAAAAAAATTTTCTAGGTAGTGTGAAAGTCAAGGCAACTACTCAAGATGCAAATAAAAAGCAAGTTGAGGCAGAACTTTCAAAGTGGTTTTCTAATTTACGGGACCGTGGTAGTGATTGTCGAAAAAAGGGAAATAATAGATTAAAAGATGTCACCGGATAGTTCTTTGCCGAATATTTTGGAAAATAAAATTTTTATTTAAAATTATTTTGATTTTTAAATTTGTTGTTTATTTTTAGTTTATAAAATTAGTGTAAAAGTGGAAGAAAGCACTAAAGAAGCGAAGCGATAAACTTTATAGCAGAATTTTTGTCATGCGACTATGGTGGCGATATGAGAGAACTACTGTGGCAGAATATTACTATAGTAGAACAGTTTTACTTCAAATCATTGTGTAATAACAGTTTTTTGTTGCATAAAAATATCATGAAATTCAAATCTGTTTTTTCAATTGATTCGTAAAGATTAAGTTAGACCTAATACATTTTATTGCCCTGACAGCGAATTTAATATAAATAACCTTTACTTTTTAATTTTATATAAAAAATGCGTCACTTTTTAATCAAAATATTGTCACATTTCGCAGATTCGAGATACAGAAAATCTGCGAAAAACAAACTATAAAAAAACGAGAAAACCCGCGGTAAATGAAAAAGTGTCTGGGTTCGATATGGGATTTCCCGTCAAAAATCCAGACTAATCCCAGATGGGACCCAGTCGGATCCCACTGACAGAATCAATATGGGACCCATGTGGGATACCCAGATGGGTCCCAGTATTTTCCCCAGTTGGTTCCCATCTGGGACCCAGTTGAAATGGTTAACTGGGTAGTCCTTGGATCAAAAAATTTTATGTTTCAGCCGAAAAACAATTCTCTCATTTGGTATTGTAATTCTCATTCTGGTATTGTTATTATTAAAAGAGTCCTTGATACGGTTGACCAATGTCAACCGCATCAAGGACTCTTTTAATAATAACAATACCAGAATGAGAATTAAAAAATCCGTTAAAAATCTTATCAAGATCACAAAATTTTTTTGATGAAGAGTTTGATAAAAAAGATCTTATCTGGGAGGCTCTAATTGAATTCTGCCCTATTAGGGATTGTAATCACGCACACTTTTCAATCCCGCGGGATCCGCGCGAAATTTTTTAATTTTTGTGCGGATCCCGCGGGATCCCGCGCGGGATTAGTAGGTTTCTTATGCACTTTACAAAAGGCAAAATGACAATTTTATTTTTCTTTCAAGTATTTCAGAAAAAATATACTCAACTTATTAAATTGATAAGATAAGGTAAATAAAGCCAAAAAACGCAATTCATTTGTAAATCAATATAATTCTATAGGACATCTATAAGCTTTACGCAGAACGTCTATTAGCTTTATTTTTTTTTTAAATATCAAAATGAGAAAATCATTGTAAGAAATGCGCTTTTAAGAAACAGACCCTGCTTAAGGTATCATCACTTAATCTATTCCTCAAAGGACTGCATATGTAACCAGCACCTGAAAAAGCTCGCTCGGCCTCTACGTTTGTTGGTGGTATGGTCATCAAGTAACTATGCGCTATATCTAGAAACTTGCCTCTTACTCCATTACTTTCATAGGCAGGCATATCCGGCTTCAATAATTTATCAAAGTCTAAAGAATCTAAATTTGGTCTTTCCTTTACATTTTCTGTCCAGCTGTTCTTGTCTTTCTGTGTTTGATTTTCCAATTCTTTTTTCAGCGATAGAATTGTAGGAGTAAGTATTTCGCAATTGTTAATAAAATCTACAGCTTCTTTTTCTTCGAGTTCATTTTCTTCGTCGGATTTTGTAAGTAAACTAGTAGTTCATTTAAATTCTTATTAAGACGTTGTGTAAACCTCTCACAAAGTGCCGCGGCTAAATCTATGCTCAAAATTGATGATTGCTTTTACAATTTATCTAGCATAAATTGAATTGTTGTTTCCGCCGTGACAAGGTTCGATTCTCTCCTGCATAAAAGTTCGAGACCAAGTTTTAGTGGTGCCAGGCAAATAATTAAGCAATTGATTTGGGACCCAACATCAAATAAGGTTTTTTCAATACACACTTTTAGTCTATGAAATCTTTCTAACATATCGAACATACTGTCCCACCTGGTTTTACAATCAAGAATCAACTGAAGCTTTTTCCCGTGTTCTTGTAGGATATACTTCTGTAAATATGTATCCTTTTTGACAGGAGAGTTTTTAAATATTTTTACAACCTTTGTCACTTTTTTCATGAGATCTTTGTAATTACTAACCAATTCAGCAGATGGTCGGTCCAAAATCATTGTCAAACCATATTCTTTATTTATAACTTCATCATCCTCAGTTTTACCATATTCATCTGCTTCTTCACAATTTTCATATGTAATAAACGATACTTCGACTTCTCCGCTGTTTTTCTTGTATAAGATATCAATAACTGCAAGTTGTATTCCATGAGCATAACATAGCTGTTGATAGCAAGACATCATTTTACCGACTTTTACCATCACACTTGCTCCATCACTGGCCATGGCAATAATGTCTTTTTGGAGAACAACATCGAAGCTATTTAGCCTTTCTGAAACTAACTTGACGCAATATTCTGCATTACACGATCCATGGATTCGAATCAATCCAAGATTAAAGTGTTTCGCCTCCATATGTAAATTTAAGTTTAAGTATCTCAGACTATTTTGTGATGTCCATTCGTCAAACGTTATTGAAAACTTTTGATTTTGCTTTCTTAGTGATGTGAATTTTTGGATTAAAGCGGCTTTTACAGAATCTGAGAATTTAACTACCATCAATCTTATAGTATTAGGTGAAGTAGGGAGCCGGAAACCACTCTTTGAAAACAAGTACCGTAAATCTGAAGATGTGCAAAAACTATTAAATGTAAAGCCATCTTTTGCAACCATGCGCGATACCATTTTTTTCCATAGAAATTTCCTTTAAGAAATACGTGTCAATTGTTCTGACTTTTTTCGATGGAATTACTTCTTCGTCTTCGCAGTCGATGTATATTTTAGGCTCTAGTTCAACTGATTCATGCTGTTTTGAAGTTGAAGCTCCGTCTTGTTGTAAAATGTTTGATTTTAAGTCGGTGCCATGTTTAGTTTTTAAATGGATTAATAACCCTTTAGTTGACCTTTGATTAATTTTTAAAATAGCCGAACATAACACGCATTTTCTTCATTATCACTTTTTTTAAAATAATTCCATATAGTTTTAATTTGCGATATGCTTAGTAATTTTGTTTTAAAATCTTGATGTAAATATTTTTTAAAGACTTTTTAAAAAGTTGTTTTTAAAAGTATATTTTTTATAATTATGCACGCACGTTTTCAATTTCACGTTTTCAACATACTCATTAACAAAAATTTCTACATACTCATTAGCGAAAATTTCAACATAATCATTAATTAAACAAAAAAAAGTTTGAAAGAGTTTGACTAATGTTTTGCTAAATAATTGCTAATTTTTGAAAGATTTTTTTATATTTATAGCTAAGAAAAATATTTTAATTGCTGAAGATAAATTTTTAAGGTGGTCCACCCCAATTCAAATGAATTTCTTTAATATTGAGTTTATATTTTTTAATTTAGTCTATTTATGTTGTTTTTTACTAAAAAAGAGTATTAAAAAAAAAAAAAAAAAAAAAAAAATCTTACAATTTGCCTCATTTATTCAACATTTTCCCTGTTTTGGTGTGTTTATTAAAAAAAACATTTCTCAGGAAGTAAATGACCCTTTTTAATGCCCTTTGGTATTTCAGCTACTAACATGTTTACTCAGGTACCCTAGCAGTTTTATCTATTTAACTGGAAAATTTCAAAAGTTATAGGCATTGCCATAATGGTTCCTTGTTTTATCGTGAAGGTCTCACTGTTTGATGACAAAAACACAAACTTAAAAAAAAGCAAAAATAAATATTCTTCTACCATTCCTCTTCCAATATATTTTAAACAAACTGGGAAAATTTCAAAGAAAAAGAATAAGCCAATTAGGAAATATCTTTTTTTAACTTTATTTGATTCGCTAAAAAGCTAATGTGGAGAAAATCACAAAACAAAAGTAAAATCTTATTTAAAAAGCTCCAGATTCATAAAATGATACAGGTTCTTCTTCTGCTTCTTCTGCTTCTTTATCTAAGAACCCTTTTTTAATTCCTCTTAATTTTTGCCTTCTAACTTTGCATTTATTGGTGGATTTATAATTTCCTTTTGATATACGTAATGCATCATGTAATTTAGAAGCATCAATCATAAACCTCCCAGTGTTAACACCTAAAATTTTAAACACTTCTAAAACTCCTTGAAAACCATCATTAAACGAAATAATAGCTGAATTTAAATATAGTTCTAAAGAACTTTTACTAACATATATATCTTTTGGGCATCTTTTCCATATAACACTATTCAAGCTTTCGTTATTATTCTGTGTTTGATCATGAAGACACTTTTTTAGTAAATCTTGATTAGATAGATCTTTAAATATAGGAATTAAAACTTTGTGAATAGCTAATGGAGGGCTCAATTTCTTTTGATATTTAGATAAGTTAGTTAGTTTATCAGACCGCCACAAGCACCAGCTTGTTTTTGTCCTTGGGCAAAATTGATGGCGGACGTTTTCATCCTCAATGTCAGAGTTATGAAAAAGCACAGCCCATACGGATTTCTGCATATTGTAGAGATTGTCAACATTTTGTCGTATGGCCATGCCATAATAGTTTTGAAACAAATTTATTGCTTTGTCTGTGAGGTTACCTTTGCCACTTAGACCAATTTGACCAAGTTTAATATCAATAAGTTTTTTCCCTTTTTGACTTTGGCGCAAGTTACGAAGACGAGTTCCCATTCGTTTTTGAACGTGACCAACACATTCTAGTTTCTCAATACTTATATTGCCATAGGGTTTTGAGGAAAC
This sequence comes from Hydra viridissima, assembly GCF_058129835.1. Taxonomy (NCBI): domain Eukaryota; kingdom Metazoa; phylum Cnidaria; class Hydrozoa; order Anthoathecata; family Hydridae; genus Hydra; species Hydra viridissima. Next base: position 11,668,449 of record NW_028324307.1, on the reverse strand, counting down.
AACATCAGTAAATGAAGAGGTATCACCATCCCCAATATATGAAGTGTACCTTAAATTATTCTTCATTATCGATCGAGAAAATAATATCACCGCCCCACATGATTCCATTGCTCCAGATGATTTTTCATGATTAGCATCACATACATGATTTAAACTCCAATGAAGATATCCAGGACTTAATTAAATAAACCTAATTATAGTTATCCAATTATAGGCATTCATATTTTTGTCGTAGATGGACATGTGACACATGTCATCTATCGGGTCGTAGTTAATTGTATCAAAAACAATATCTTGTTAATTTGCTTACCAGCTCATTTGTCACACATTCTGCAGCCACTAGATGTCGGTGTTTATTGTCATGTCAAAAGAGTTTGGCGCAAATTACTTCAACAGTTTTATGCAGAGACAAAGTTCAGTAACTTATCAAAAGAATGTTTTAGCCAACTGCAATCAAAACTTTTTAGCTCTGGCGAAGTTTCTACACGCACCCAAATATTTAGTGGATTTCAGAATACTGGCTTGTTTCCACTCGACATCGGTAAAATCGATCAGTCAAAATTTCAAATTGCTAATACGTTTGAAACACCGTCATCTCAACCCGAGCCTTCATCATCAACCACCAGAATCTATGAAAGTACCACAACCACTACTAGCACCAGGAACTACACCATCTCAGCCACCGCTATCTGAATCTATATCAACAACATCTAGCATCAGCATGTGTTGCATAGCATCAGCTTCAAAGTCACTTCCAAAGCCAACTCGCCTGCAAACAACCTTCAATAGTCTAGTAACTCCGGCTATTCAAAAAGAAATTCAAAGAGGTTAACAAACAGAGGTTAAAAAAAAAAGAGGTTAAAAAACAATTGCAATCGGCCCAGTCGCTTGCAGAAGCTTTGCAACAAATGTTTCGTATCCAACACGTTGACACAAAAAAACGAAAAAATGTAGATGTACCAAGGTTCGATGGGGAGTGTCTTAGTAAACCTGAAATACTCGAAAGATTGAAAGATGCTGAGAGCAAAAAAGCAGCAAAGCAAGCTAAAAAACAACGTAAGCTAAGCTTTAATGACGAGCTGCAAATAAATCAAGCAACAACAGCAACTCCAACAACAATAACAGCTGCAAACCAAGTGAAATGTAAAAAGTGCCGTAAAGTTTTAGGCGAAGCTTCAACAAGTCAATACATGGAATGGTATCAATTTGAAAATTCAAAATGCAAGGCTTGGCTTTGTCAAACATGCATACCAAAGCGATATGTAAAAGGCGCTGAGTTTTATTGCACCAAAAAGTGCCACACAAGTGACAACTCAACTCAACCTCTAGTACCACTCAACGACTCAACATCATCACAAGAATAAAGTTCTTTTTTTATTTGGTTGTTTTTTAAATTGCTATTATTGGTTGCTTTTTGTTTTTTTTAGTTAAGTGTTGTTTTAATTACACATAGATTTGCGTATTTCAATTTCCCCGAATGTGAGGGTATAATAAAATATCTTTTCTTTTCAATTAAATAAAGTATCTTAAAAAACTAAAAACTTTTTTTACTTGAAATGTATATATTTAAATACAGCTCAAATTTCTCTACAACTTTAAAAAAAAAAAAAAATTAAAAACCTTTTTCCCTTAAAAAAAAACTAATTAAAATTCTTAACTATTTCATTTGACCCCATTTTACTCTATATTTTTTTGCAAAAAAAAATTAAAAACTTGGGTCCAACTTTTCATAGCCTCTCTATATGTAAAAAATCACAACTTAAAAATCTCTTAACTTTATAAATACTTGACCTAAAGAGATAATTTTAATATTTTTAAAAAATTCAAAATTAGAGGCATATATTTACGTAAATGATATTGTTTTGTTTTAAAATTTCAAAATTTTCTCACATCTCTATATTATGAGAGATTCTGGGTTTATAAAAATGAACGAACAATTTCATTTTTTGAAGGAAAAAATTTAAAAATCATGCAAAATGTGAAGAAAAACATTTAAATGCGTTAAGCTAGTCATTGACTTTATTTATTTCACAGTATAAATCTCGCTAGATGAAATCACACAGGATAAATGAAGTTTTTCAAAAAAAAACAATAAGTTTCAGTTAAACAATAGATATCAAATAAAAAACAATAAAATAAACATAGCATCATTATAAATTTATAAAGCGTTGGATTGAAATAAAGATTAGCAAACGTTAATTACCTCTAAGAAAAATTCGGAAAATTTGTAAGTACAGCATCAAAAACTCAATACAGAGAAGGTAAAATATGTGCCGATGTTTCTTCAAAAAAGAAAGAAAGATGCGGAAGATAACCTAAAGACTATTCCAACAATTTAGCGCAAATAAAGAATACACCATTAAATCGCCGAGGAACGCTTCGCAGTCTTTCCTTCGCAATTGGTATTCCAAAATCAACTTTGTTTAATATATTCAAGTCGGGAAAGTATATCAAGAGAATATCTTCTACAGTTAAACCAACTTTAACAGATAAAAATAAAATGGACAGATTGGAGTTTTGCTTGTCTGAAGTAAGTCTTGCTAATAATGGAGATTTGCTTTTTGATGGTTTGTACGATTACGTTCACATTGATGAAAAGTGGTTTTATCTAACTAAAGTTAAGCGCTCTTATTACTTAATGTTAAACGAAGAAGAACCGGAGAGAAACTGCAAAAGTAAAAGATTTATTACGAAAGTAATGTTCATGGCTGCAGTAGCTGGACCACGCTTTGATGCACATCGTAAGCATTATTTTGATGGAAAAATTGGAATATGACCATTTGTTTATCAGGAACCAGCTCAAAGGAATTCTAAGAACAGGGTTAAAGGGACAATAATAACAAAAAATTTGGAATCTGTTACAGCAGCACATTGCAAAAATATGATCACGGAGAATGTAATTCCCGCAATTAAATCTAAATTTCCACCAGCACACAAAAAGAAAACAACATACGTACAACAAGACAATGCGACACCCCATTTTTCTGATAATGATGCAGATATTGTCGCTTTTGGTTCTGCTGATGACTGGAATATCAAGTTTAAGGCGCAACCAGCAAAAGCCCTGATTTAAATGTTCTCGATTTAGGTTTTTTCAACTCCATACAGTCGCTGCAACATGAAGCTTCGCCAAACACAATTGATGAATTAATAAATTGTCTTCAAGATGAATTTCATCAATTAGAAGCAAATACTCTCGATAACGTTTTTACAACATTGCAAGCATGTATGGAGTTAATTATGTTAACTCCATACATGCTTGCAATGGTGAGAGGAAAATGCTATAAAATACCTCATTTAAGTAAAGAAAAGGTGGAGGAAACTGCTATAAAATATATTATAGCAATTTGAAGGTGGAGGAAAATTGCTATAAAATATATTATAGCAATTTGAAGGTGGAGGAAATTGCTATAAAATATATTATAGCAATTTGAAACATTTTAGTTAAATAAAGTTAATATAATATACTTATCATGTACATTTTTTGATTTATTTTATTTTTTTCGCAAATGTATACCATATTTCCGGACCACAAAAATCGCTAAAATGTATACCATATTACCGGACGGAGGGAGTACTTGATAACAAAAATGTAAAATTTGAAATTATCTGAAGAAGTCTTTGAAAGAAAATCCGATTTGAAATTTTATTCTGTTTGAAAATAATTTAAGATGATAGCATTACATCTTATTTGCATTTTTACAACATTTATGATTAAAAATGTCGCTAAAGTTTTCCATGAACACTAACTTAGGAAACTTTCAATCAATGTGCTCTCCTGGAATTTATGATATTTTAACATTAACAGGGAATTTTTTCCGTAAATAACAAATATCCTGTTACTTTTCTTTTAGAATTAGTCCTGTGTAGAACAAAATTTTAGGAACAGCTCTTAAAAACGCAAAACATAAAGTGAACTCATAAAGACTGTAGAAAAATAGTTTGCATCCTTTGCATGAAAAGGTGTACAAAAGAGTTTTATCCAATTGATTAATACACTGAAAACTAAGCCTTAACATCAACTTAAATTTTTCAATCTCACGAGTTCCAAAAGGTATTTGTGGTACATGTAGGATTGTTCTTGAAAAGAAAAAAAACTGTGAGAAAGTTGCACTCCCTCTAATACATAAATTTAGCACCATAAAAGTTCGATATTTAAAACGTGAACAGGACTGTCACTGTCTGATTTGTTAAACAGGGCGTTTAAAGTTCTGGAGTCTTCCTCTGAACAGCCTCAACCATCCAAACATCAAATCAAAGAAAGTGTTCTTGTTTAGCAAAAAATTACTATCGTGGTGTGGACTTTGTGCGTCAGCAATAAGCAGTTATTATGGTTAAAAGTGCACTGCAGTGAAATAAAATTAAAGACAATGATATCAATAGTGAATAATGCTGCATTATAATAGATTTTGTAATACTAGCAATCGTTATCAATTGAGCAGAGAAAATGCTGCAAAACCAAACAATTCCTTTTTTTGGTGCAAATACAGACTTATCCCAAATTTTACTCCTTCATAAAAACTTATGGCAACGTTTTTCTAAGGAAATTTTTTATGTTCTATGAGCCATAATTCTTGTCAATGCATGGTTTGTTAGTGACATTAGAATGTTGCTAACTTAAATCAAGGAATTAAATATATCAAAATTGTAAAAGAAAATTCAAATATGAATTAGCCTGGTTTTGCGCGGGAGCTCTTTAATTATTGATAAAATTAATTAAATTATATTGTTAATATCCTTATAGAATAAGAATTTAGTAGAATATACAGAATAGGTTGGTCGAAACGAAGCTGTGTTAATTATAATTAATGTAAGGTTATTTTTACTTATAAATTAACTAGTACCGTATCCTGAGTCGTACTCATACGAGATTTTTAAATCGTAACAGAACGTCTCCATTATTTTTGATAATATTTTATAATTTTTTTTTTTAAATCATTAAGAAAAAAATGGGTGCGGTGTCGGGTTAAATCTCACAACACATTTTTTTAACAGAAATGGTTTGGTTATCAAAATGCCAGTGCGGAAAAAAAGATAAAACAGTCCGAGATGCAAACTGCAAAGTGGAACGAAGTTGCAAAAAAACGTCGGAGACAGGCGGCTTACTGCACAGAACAAATCTTTACCGGTTTTACAGGTTAATCTATCCAGTTCTTTACCGGTTTTACAAGTTAATCCTTCCAGACCAATCAAATAGGACGTCATCTGAAAACTTTGTTGATCAACAGAAGTCAAAAAAATATTGAAAAATAATCAACTTTAATCAGTTTTGAAGATAAGAAATGTTAAATTTTGTTTTATTTTCTTTTATCTATTTTTACTTTATTATCAAACATTTTAAGTGAAATATGGTTTAACTGAGATAACAAAAACTATTATTGTTACAGGATATTCAAAGTACTAAAAGAAAAGAGAAAATTTAAAAATATTATGTTGATTGCTTGATATAGTTATAATATTTGAAATAGATATGTAATAGTAAAAAATTTTGTCATTTTTTGGGAAAAAGCTAGTTTTTGAGAAGGAGTCAAAGTGATTAGCTGGAAATAACTATTGTGCAGATTAGTTTTTTTTTTGTAAAGTAAATGATTGTTTAGTTTAGAAGTTTGATCTTACTAGTCAGTTGCCAGCATCATGCCGCGTTCACGAACGGAAATCTGGAACTTCTTTGAAGAAGAGATGACTCAAAGTGCAACAGGCAGGCCCGGATTAAGGCGTAAGCAGTGTAGGCTTCAGCCTACACAACCACGGATTTAGGGGCACGGGCACTACATACTATTCTTTTTTTTTTTTTTTTAAACTAGAAAAATTGTACAATCTGTAAAATAATTATTGACAATAAGCACAATACTATCCTGATGTTATTTTTATTTAAATAATACTGGAAACTTGAAATAGTAATAATCAATGCGTTTTGCCGTGCGGTCTTCTAAACCTCGTTTTATTTTTAGATTGTTATTTTTCCGTAGAACCGGTCGCACACCGATAACGTATGTGGAGCCGCAGACGGCAGACAATGCCAGTGCGTTTACTTATCTATATTTGTCGTAGCTCGCCGCCGATGGTCATACATTGGGTAAAATAGTATTTATACTATTTTACCCAATTATAAATTATAATGGTTTTACTTTAGTGCGAGTAGTGCGTTTTATATATAGTTTAGTGTTCGATATTTATGTAAAAATGGATCAGAAACGACATATTAGTGGAGCCCAAGCGAGAAAGCGTGTAATTTTTAAAAAAGAAAAAGAAGTGACTTTACTTAGTAAAATACCTTGGTTAAATAATTTTTTCAAAAAAAAAAAATAACATTACCCCTAGTTGTGTTGAAGATAATAAACTAGAATCTTCAAATGATATAACTATTACTAATAATTGTTCTACTACTTCTACTTCTATTCAATGTACTGCGTCTTCTTCAGATCAATCAGTTGTTGATGTAAATGAGAAATCAGAAAAATCTGAGCTAAATGTCATTCCTAATCCTCTTACGCAGAATAATACAAATAATTTTAAAGATCCAGCATATTGGACAAATAGTAATATATGTCGTAATTATATTGCAAAATTTGGATATGATCAGAACATTGATGCAGATTTTACCTCATCAAAACGATCTTATTCTGATTATGATCGTTATTGTAGTAAATCAATCTTTACGAAAAATCGAAAAAACGTAGAAAATGTTTCACGGAAATGGCTTGTTTATTCAATTTCAAAATTTGTATTATTTTGTGCTCCATGCAAATTATTTGGATGCAGTACTCAACTGGGAGATGCTGGATTTAATGATTGGAAAAATGGACATTTACTTATTTCCAGGCACGAAAATTCTTTGGCACAGAAAAATAATACATTAAGTTTTATTACATTACAAAGTGATGTAGGTAGAATTGACACTCAATTGGCAACACAAGTGACTGATGAAATGAATTACTGGTAAGCTGTTCTTCATCGAATTGTTGAAGTAATTAAATTTCTCGGTGCAAAAGATTTATCATTCAGAGGTGATAATGAACAATTTAACAAAATTAACAATGGGAACTTTTTTGGAACGTTAGAGTTACTTGCTAAATTTGACCCTTTTATTGCTCAACATATAGAAAAATATGGGAATAGAGGGAAAGGAACTCCGTCTTATTTATCATCCACAATCTATGAAGAACTTTTACTTTTGATGAAGAATGATATAATTAAAATTATATTAAAAGAATTAAAAGCAGCCAAATATTATTCTTTAATTGTTGATTCTACACCTGATATAGCAAACGTCGATCAACTTGTTATTGCATTAAGATATGTTTTACCTAGTGGTGTACCTGCAGAAAGATTTTTAATATTCATTCCAAACAGTGGTCATAAATCTGAAGAAATGAGCAATGTTGTAATGGATTTTCTTAATTCACACAATATACCAATTGAAAATTGTCGTGGCCAGAGCTACGACAATGCAAGAAATATGTCAGGTCAGTATTCTGGATTGCAGTCAAGAATTAAAAGTTTTAATTCATTTGCAGAGTATGTACCATGTTCTGCACATTCTCTTAACTTGGTCGGAACATGTGCAGCAGAAAGTTGTAATTCTGCTATTTCATTTTTTACGCTTCTCCAGGAACTATACAACTTTTTTTCTAGTTCTACTGCACGTTGGGACATTTTAAAAACATATTTGAAGAAAAATCTTTGTGTAAAAAATTTATCAGTAACTCGCTGGAGTGCTCGTTTTGATGCTTGCCATGCTTTATTTAATTCTTATGCATTTATAATTGAAGCTTTGCATAGTATAGTTGATAATCAGAAAGAAAAAGCTGTATATAAAGTAGAAGCTAATGGGTTGCTTGCAAGATTAAAAACTTTAGAAACTGGTTTAATGATATGCATATGGAATTCAATATTAAACAGGTATTTTTTACTCTATAAATTAATTATTTTTAAATAATAAATTATGCTTTAATTTAATTTATTTTATTAGGGTCAGCTTAATAGATAAATAAATTAATATAAAGTTTAATATGATTTTAGTTTTAATGCTACAAATAAAAAATTACTATCAACTGACATTGATCTTCATACAGTATTAGACCTATATAATGGCCTTGAAAAATACTTGGTACAGATCAGAGATGATTTTGATGTTTTTATAAATAAGGCTGTAGAAATTCCTGATTGTTCGGAGTATGCCAAAGATTCCAAGAGAAAAAAAAAGAGAAAGGTATGTTTAACTTATTAATTTTAAAATACACATAAAATAATTTGAAAAAAGTCATAAACATTAACAACATTAAAAACTATTTTTTTTTTAGGCTATGGCTGATGAATAAAGATCTCAACCTCTCACAGAAATCACAGGGAAAATAGATTTTGTTAGAAATGTATATTATGTGATCATTGATACTCTTAAATGTCAACTTAGTTCAATAAGACAAGCTTATGAAAAAATATCAGATATTTATGGGTGTATATCCACATTGTATAAAACACCGAGATCTATTGTTATAAGGAACACATGTGAAACTTTGGCAAAATATTTAATTGATGATGTTGAAAACTCAAGCCTACTTATAGATGAGTGTATTCTTTTTTCAAAATTAATTTCCACGAATAAAAATGTAAAATTTGTTCTCTCTATGTATAAGTACATCAAGAACAAGGAATTAGAGTGTATGTTTCCAAATTTAGAAGTAGTTATGCGTATGTACCTTCGTACAGCAGTTTCAAACTGCTTAGGCAAAAGAGCTTTTTCTGTACTTAAAAGAGTAAAATCCTACTTGAGGTCAACCATGAAGGAGGAAAGACTGAATGCATTAGCAATATTTAGCATTGAAGCAGAATTGGTTGAAAAATTAGATTTTAATGATACTATTAACACATTTGCCCATCAAAAAGCAAGAAAAAGAAAAGTATAAAATAATGGTTTGTTACTTTTTGTAATATGATTATTTTATATTTTTATATATCTAAAATATATTTTGTTTAATTTTAATTTTATGTTTTTATTTGTTTTCACATAGGTATTATATACATGTACACACTGTGTCACGAAATGACTATTAATTCGAACCTCTTGTCCCGAGAAAAACCTTTGGAGGTTTGAGACTACACATGTGTAGAATTACACTAGAGTTGGTTTTGAAATCTTTCATTATTGTCCGAGAAAGAAAAATCAGTTTAAAGTTTCTAATTTTATGCTTATTTAATAAGGTCAATAAACTAAGAGTTTTTGTTTCTTTCTCAAAAAAACTGTCTATTTTGGTTATTTGTTTTACAAATAGTACATACAAAATATTTTAGCAAAAAAATAATTAACTAAAAAATTCCGGGAAAAACCTGCAAACAGTTTAGAAACCGTTTTAAAAGAACAAGGTGTGCGTCATTTTTCAAAATGCCTAACCAAGCAAAAACTCATGAAGACAACAGGAAAACTGTCTGTTTTCTCTGTATGAATAAAGCTAACAGGCAGCTGACTGATTTTATGATTAAACGCAGTCAAGAAATTTTGGGCCAAAGAATCAACTTTGAAGACCAAAGAGTACCAATTGGAATCTGTGAAAACTGTCGAGTAAGTCTCAGAAGAAAACGTGAAGGGAGAGATGTCCAACTTCGTTCCTTGCCAGACTATCAAAACATAAACATCCGTCCTGCAACAAGAGAATCAGCATGTGATTGCTTGATTTGTAGTGTGGTAAAAGCAAAATTCAGAAGCCCTCAGATAAGTGGAGCAACAAACACTGCCAGTCAGCTTATAGAACAGCCAATTGTTGAGAAAAGATGTTCAGCATGCTTTTCATTGATAGGAAGAGGCATCCCTCATGTCTGTACTAAAGCAATGTTACAGAACTTACTCGAAGTTGCAGAAAAGGACAAAAAAGCAGCAGAAAGAGTGGCTGTTTCTGTAATTGCCAACAAAGTTCCTTCCCCCCATGGCACTGTCCGTCTCAATCAAGGAGTAGGAAGACCCTTTCCAGTAACTCCGGGTAAAAACTGTACTTTTTAAACAAAAAAAACTTTTGTCAAAGGCATAGCAATAAAATATACACTATGAATTTCGGAAATGATACAATGGTAACTTTCTGTGATTTTTTGCAGGTCCATTGCGACAAAGAGAATTATTTCCTTCATCTACACCAACCTTGACTGCACAACATCTAGTACAAGTTCAAAACCAGATTGGTCTTTCAAATAGAGGAATGAATATGCTTGCTTCAACTCTAAACAAAGTAGTTCCACAGCGTGTTGTGGAGAAAAATTTCAGAGAAAAGTTTGAATCTCTTGGAAAGCAACTTTCTGACCTCTTTGTCACCTCAGAAATTACTGATACATCCAAAAGCACTAGCCAAGAGTCTAAACATTTATTGGTGTACTGCAATGAAATGGAGTCATTAAGAAACACTGTTGCTGAAGTCAGAGGCCCTCAGTCAGACCAGCTTATTAAGGTGGGGATAGATGGTGGAGGCGGGTTCGTGAAAGTTTCTTTTGGTATTATGAGCTTAGAAACACCAGATACTTCTCCTCTATCAAAGAAACCTCTCTTTAAAAATTTCAAAGACTCAGGAGTGAAGCGTCAACTTTTGGTGGCCATTGCAGAAAATGTCTCTGAAAACTATGACAATGTCAAACAAATCCTGGATAAACTGTGTTTAGAGAGAATGTCTTTTGTGTTGTCATGCGACATGAAGCTTGCTAACATAATTTGTGGCTTGCAATCTCACTCTAGTGCACACCCTTGCACCTGGTGTGACATTGAGTCAAAGAATCTTCATCACAGTGGTGAGCTTCGAACATTTGGCTCCATTCGTTCTGATTTTGAAGGCTTCCAAGCAGCCGGTGCCCAAACAAAAAAGGCAAGGGACTTTCAAAATGTTGTTCACCAGCCAATGATAAGACTTTCTGATGATACTCTTGTCCTAGATTTTATTCCTCCTATGGAACTTCACCTTTTTATTGGTGTTGTGAACCACCTCTTTAAGAACCTCTGTCAGGTTTGGCAAAATACAGATGAGTGGCCAAAGATGATCAACATTCAACAACAACCTTTTCATGGAGAACAATTTGCTGGCAATGAATATAAAAAGCTTTTGAGAAATGTTGACTCACTTCAACAACTTGCAGAGAAGCATGCTTGCTTGTTGGCATTTCCATTTATTGAAACCCTCAGAAAATTTGATGCTGTTTTTCATACCTACTTTGGGAATACACTCCAACAGAACTACTGTGAGCTTATTTAAGAGTTTAAAGCTTCCTATCTCAACCTTCCAAACACAAGTGTTACCCCCAAAGCACATGCTGTTTTCTTCCATGTGACACAGTTTATTGATCGCCACAACCACTCTCTGGGCATCTTTTCTGAGCAAGCCACAGAGTCACTTCACCACAACTTCAGTCTTCATTGGCAACGTTTCAAGAGGCCAGCCATCCATCGGGATTATCCCAGGAATCTTCGAAACTGTTTGATCGAGTATAACAGTAAACATTTATTTTGATTTCTATTTGTGGAAGAGACATTTACAGTTATTAATTACATATGCTATGTAAGAGTTTAATAAAGGCCTGCTTCTTAATCAATTGAGTAGAATAATTTTGTATAAGTATCTAGAATCATTAATGTTTTTCACAGCTTGAATTTCAAAGCTGAAAGTAGAAAACTGTTTGTCTTTCAAGAATAGTTTGTATGTATTTTTTTGGTTTTGCTTTGTTTAGAGTTGCAAACACATTATATGTTGAAGAAATTTATATGTTATAATAGAGAACAAGATTTTTTTAAAGAAATTATTTTTTTGTAAAATTTTTATTCTGAGCAATAAAATTAAAAACTTTAAACTGATTTTTCTTTCTCGGACGATGATGAAAGATTTCAAAACCAACTCTAGTGTTATTCTACACATGTGTACTCTCAAACCTCCAAAGGGTTTTCTCGGGACAAGAGGTTCAAATTAAAAGTCATTTCGTGACACAATGGCCTACTTGCTTGTGGGTTGGCATGCAAAAACTGGGTAATTCACGACCTTCTCCAAAAAGTATATGACGATTCTTTGAAGCTTTAGATCTTGAAATCATTATTGTTTACAATTTTATAACATATCAGAATTTCAGTTAATTTCTAAAAATACAAGATGAGACGGATAAATTCTGCAATCAGTTGATAAAAGCAGAAATTATTAAACAATCATATAAAAATAGAATAATATAATAATAATAATATAATAATATAAAGTTATAATAGCGTTGGAGTTAATCATATCATTAGGGTTAATTTAGTTAGGTAGGTATAGGTTTGGTTCAATTTCATAACCTTGGGATTATATCTAGTATTAGGGTTAAATGCATGTTTCAGTTAATGCATGTTCTAAAGTAAATATGCATAGCATATAAAACCTTAAAACTTAAAAATGCAAAGTATAATCAATTCTTTAGAAATATTTTTTTTGTAAATATTAAACAACACTATATCACGCCACTTTTCACAAATTCTAAAAAAAATTAAATTTTATGATCCGGCCTAATATACATGTATATATCTTTGAACCCAATAAAATACGTAAGAATTATGAATATAAAGCAATAGATCTTTTATTGTTTTAATTTTACATAATTATGTAAAATTAAAACATTAAAAGATCTATTGCTCTATTTAATATATAATTTTATATTTATTATATATTTTAAGAGAGTATTATATTTATTATATATTTTATATATGTAGTTGTAAAATTGACAGTTTTTATGTATATAATTATTTAAAAACAATTAACTGTGTTAACTTATTTTACTCACTGGGCCATCCTAGGTTTTTATCTCTAATATATTTTCCAAACATTTCCTCCAATAATTCTTCTTGTTCTGTTGACCACTGAGTATATTCACTTTCTGAATAAAACATATAGTTAAAAATAATTAACTTCACAAAAAAATTGTTTTAAAAATTATTGAATTTTATTATTTAATAATCAAAATAACTATTTTTAAATAACGTTTAAAAAAATTAAATCTCACTCGATATTTTGACATATCAACACATTAATTGAGATTTCAATACAAAAATTGACAAATCCAATAATGAATCTAAACGATTCTTCAATAAATTCCTGTTTAATTTACAAAGTAGTATAGTTATAAGTAGATCAAACTGTGTTATTGGTTTGGAAAGAAAGTTCTTTTGCGTTTGCGAGTAGAGGTAATTCACTTGATATAAAATGTAAGATCAGAAATTCCATATTCAACACTGCATCTTGTATGAGTTCCAGGTCGTTCATTCTGCTGGTGAGGCCAAACATAACATATGCCAAATTCTAGACCAAGATAGCATTATCAAATGCACATATCAAATTTAGTTTCAACGTTTTTAGTCAATTGACTTCGAACTCGAAGATCGTTCAGAGTTTTGTCGTCCAACTGAAGTTGATTCTAAAGCGTTGCGCAAATTGGTGAATGAGGATCCAAGACTCAGTAGTGGTGTATAGCCTCCATACTTTGATGTTCTTACACATCAGTGCTGTACTGTCTTCATTGATTGGGAAAGAATCTGAAGTTGGGGATTAGGGTTCCCCACAGTCTGACACTTCATGACAATGACATGCGCTTGGAGATCTGCACATTCTTGCTATCCATAAAGCAACGCTTTGACCGGTTAGATCATTTATTCACTAGGGATGAGAAGTGGGTGCTTTATGTAAACCACACATGAAGGTAGATTGACACAAAAACAGATCCCAAAAAAAGAAGGTCATGTGTTAGTGTTATGGGATGTACATGGATTTACTAAGCCAACATTTCTAAATTTTTCGAGGCGCAGCCAGGCAGCTTCAAGAAGGATGGGATCCATTTTTTTCTCACTTTCATTCTAATCAAATAAATACTGAATATTTTAAAAGCTTAAACGAACTGTTGAAATCAAGGTAAAAGGAAGCGGGGAAGGGGAGAGATTTGTGAAGTCACAAAAGGGACATGTTTCCTCTCCCTTCTATATTTTATAAAAAAATCTAGTGTCTAATCTTTTAACCAACAATATTCTTCAAACACGTTTTAACTATTTGTTTAGTAAAACATAAACAAGTTTTATTTACATATTTAAATTTAAGCAGTTATCAGATTTGATATACTTTAAATTATAAGATTCAAAAAGAAATGAAATAAAGGTTTCGTTAGTAAATGAAAAATATGTAAACGTACCTTCTAATTTTTGAGCGGAAGAACTAGCCAGTTCCTCACTTGAGTTGTAAAATTCTTTAAAGATATGTTGCCTTTTTAACGGTTTTTCTAGATGCAAAGGCTATTAAATATAACTATTATATTTTATATAATCAAATGATAAGAAGGTTAAGAAACGTAATTATTAAAATAGCAATAAGCAACCCGTAATACGGGTTATGGTCGGTCTGTTAGTTTGTAGTGGCTGTTTTCCACAATTTAAAGTTGCGAAACCTTTTAGAAAAACCCCTTCAAATTAAAAAAATGGAACCATCTGTAAAAATAAAATAAAAAGTATGCGGAGGTAAAATAATTTACCAATTATTTAACATTGAGTAATTTACAACTGGCATAGATCATATTAGTGTAAGGCAGAACCATTTTCCTCGACATTACTAAGTTCAAAACAATATGTTTTTGGTTACTACCACAAAATAATAACACTTTATCATGCTTTAAATTGACGAAAAAGTAAGGCTATATTCTTGTTATATTTTTTTATAACATGAACTTTAATTAATAGAATTAATATTAAGCGAACGTAAATTATACATGAGTTATTAATTTTTTGGTATCCCCTTGATGCATTTTTCTTTAAAACAGGAAATTGTCTTTAAAACGTTAAATGCACACAACCAAATAAATTTATTAAAAATAACTGACCATTACTATATATGGCACTAATCTGACCATTTTTATATATATGTCTTCTGTTTCAATAGCTTTTAGTAAACGGTAATTTACTACCATTTAATAAAAATTCTTTTGTTACTCGAAATTTAATTCTCTTAAATATTTTGACACTAATAAAGGACCCCCTTCCCCGTTTTTGCCTTAATGGTGGTCAGGAGAATAGTTATTTTTATTAAGAGTAGTCAAGTTTTTGATGAAGACCTTTTACCAGAATAATGAAATGTAAAACAATGATTTACGTGTATAAGAATTTTTTCTTTTTAATATTTATAAGAACTTAACATATATAAAAATTTTTTCTTTCCTCAAAAGTGTTGCAAATGCAAACTAAGCTAATTAATTAGTTAAAAATCTTATAAAATTTAAGTAACTCGATATTTGAAAAATGCGCTAAACTACCATATTAACCACCCATTTAAAAAGATTCCCTAAATTACGTACAGCAAATTATTAGGCTTAAAATAGAGAAAACTTTAAAAAAATTGAACTAATTGCATACATTTATATCATTTTAACTGACCAAAATTTACAATAAAAGGTAATCAGGTTTCTTTTTATAAATCGTATAAATGCGTCAATCGTAAATCCTAAAGAAAAAAAAAAAGGAATTATGATACTATAATTACAACAACAACAACAACAACAAAAATAAAACACCACATAAAAACTGAAAATCGATTTACCTATTTATAGTAACCCATTTTGACATGGCAGTTAATATAAACATTTATCGAAAATGTAACAATAAAATCTGTTTCAAAGTAAAAAAGGATTAACAATACTATATATATATATATATATATATATATATATATATATATATATATATATATATATATATATATATATATATATATATATATATATATATATATATATATATATATATATGTATGTATATATATATATATATATATATATATATATATATATATATATATATATAATATATATAAAAAACCAATTTAAGATATAAATTGCATTTTTAGCATAATGTTGTCTTGGCTTTCAGTAAATAAATAAAAGCAGTAAGTACCAATAATGAAACAACCTATTATTCATTTTTTACAATAGTCACCAACATGAAGGTGTGTATTGTTAAAAATGAATACCAACACAAAACATCACAACAATAACACATTACAATAGAATATTTACATCCTTGATCCTAAAATCCAGTGAAGATAACAAACCAAATTAAAATATGAAAGGCAAAATTAAAAAACCAAATTAAAGTTAACTATTTACTAAACATTTTACTAAACATATAAATACATAAAAGTATATTTGTTTTTATGTTCAATATTAGTTATTCAATTACTTCAAATTTAGGACATGAAAACATCCTAGATTTAAAGATCAAGGTTGCATACTCTCATACACATTACGCTAAACATTAACAGACATTATTATATTTATTTTTTTGAGAATAATTAAAAAAGGCTAGACAACACAACCTAGCTCCAAAGCAGTAACTCCCCCTGGCACTAAATGCTGCCGAGTCACAACTTTGCTATAAGTACATCGCTTGGCTGGCAGGGTTATCAATCTTGCTCAACATAATGCCAAATCACACCACTTTGAAAACATGGAAACAACTTAATTTAAACATATATACAACTATAAACAAATATGGTTTTATATAACACATTTGATTAATAATCTTTTCAATTTGATGAAGAGTAGCTAGTTCAGCTATTAGAAGTGGGACTGAGTGGTGAATTAAACCTTCCATCATAAAAAATTTGTATGTATTCCAGATATGTAAAGGATTGTCAGGTTCACAAAAGGTCAAAATAATTGAAAACAACTGTCTAATTTACTTTGGCATATGTGTTAAAACCGCTTTAGAAAGAGTATTCTGCCATTTAGTGTCATCTTGCAAAAGACCTTTCAAAACACATGCTTCACAAAACGTTTCAAGGACAATACCATTAACAGTATGCAAATCCTCCCAAGATGTTGCTCCTTTTGCTTGCAAAAGTAACAGTCTAAGAAAAAACAATTCTCCAGTTGGATTAACTTTATACATTCTTATTATCACCTTATTACCACCCCTTTACCTAACCTTCCATTTACAATGTTTATCATCAAATATAAAGTGATAAGGAATGTCTACATAAGAATTGCAATGTGCTCTTTCATTTTCAGTATTTAATTTAAACTATGCCGTTAGGTGCGTATCACGTTGAGCTGCACGATCTAAAGCCATTTGTTCTGCTCCTTCTCTAAAATACAATAATTGATTTTCAGGAAGATGTTTACCAAGTCACAGCACTTTAAAAACACGGAAAGAACATAATATAAACATATGTACAAACTATAAGCACAATAAATGTGTTTAAATTTGTATATAAGGTTAAATATATACTAAAATAAATAAATACCTTACATAAATATTTAAACCCCTTTTTAAAACAATTATGTAACACATATTAACACATACACAAACAGCAAAAAAACACTTTACATTATTATAAAAACACATTGATAAAACAAATATAAAGCACTTATTACCACACACACATACATATCAAAAAAGCATATATGCAAACAATAAACGTGTGCAAACAAAAATTCTAAAAATGACGCAAGAAAATTTAAAAAGATACAAAATATATATTTACAAACAATTCTCTTTACCTTCTTTTTTTTCTCATAAGAACTGTAATCTTCATAAAAACATTTAACCTTTACATACATGTGACATGCGTTGTCAGTGTTGGCACAAAATTTTAATTTTTTTCTTCTAAATTTTCTAAAAAAGAACAAAAATAGTTAATAGCATCACAGAAATTTCAAAGTAAAAATAACAATTTTATGGAAACAGCATTAGTATAACTTTAAATAACATCTATACCCCTATTTTCCTTCTGATAACTAAAATAATAAAAATAAAACTACTAAAAAAAAAACTAAAACAAACAAAATATAAACGATTTAAAAAATTAAAATCCTTTCTACTTTAAACTCTTTCTACTTTATCTAATAAAAACTTAAATCCTTTCTACTTTATCTAATAAAAATGTATACATAACTATTTCTTATACTTACTTCAATTATAATATGATCTTATGATCTTAACGATGGTTATTTATCTTAATATGATTCTTTATGTAATATATCTAAACTAATAATTAAATTCCAAAAGGAAAAAAGTTTTAACTCGCTCAAAAGATCTTTCTCCAATGGCCGCGTGCATTTGAAGAACGCGCTCTTCCAAGGCCTAGTAACTAATTCAAAGCCTAGGAACTAATGACGAAACGACGTTGAACATTAAACGTTAAGCATTTCTGTAGGAATTATATTATGATTAAATCCTTTTAAAATAAAAATTTTTCATTAATGAAAATCAAAACTTGCCACATAAATGATCAGCAGGGTCACCTAAAAATTAAAGCTAAAATTTTACCTAAAAATTAAAGCTAAAATTTTAAATAATTTTTACTTTTAAAAGAAAAAAAGAAAATCATTCTCCCAACGTTTAAACTTGGAGATAGAACAAAATAATTCTAACATTGCGATATTCTGCAAGAGCGAAACCAAACGCTTGTTCAAAAAACGAAAAAACGAACTTCACCCTTTGAGCACAGGGAGCCACGATCGTGGCTATACCGGCAGAGTACGTAGAGCCACGATCGTGGCTTTAAAAGTTAGGGTTAGGACTATTGTAATTGTAATTGTAAAAATTAAATACAATTACACATTTCAATACAATAATATATTGTAATATTACAGAAATAATAAAATAATTTTGTTGTGGTATTGTATTGCTGTGATGAAAAACAATTACAATAAGTATTGTATTTTTTTTCTTTCTAACAATACAATAAAATTCGAGAACTATTGTATTGTATTGTTTTAATGAAATAAAATTACAATAACTATTGCATTGTTTTGATGAAAACAATTACAATAACTATTGTAGTGTATTACTTTATATTAAAGTAGAAAAGCTAACGCATTTTAAAGTATTTATATTCATCTCTGACGAACTTACTTTTATTTTTGCTATTTTTTATCTACGGATTTGCAATATATTGCAAATTTTATTTTTTACATATTTAGATTTCGCATCACCTATCTTGTTATGTATTTCTAAGCTCTAAATGGCTGCAAAATATTGCCTGTCTGATGATAGCCTCACTATTTTCATTGAAAAATAACTTTCATAAATTATTTTATTCAGCCCTTTTATTTTTTCCTCTTGATTTTAATGCTGAAAAGGAACTTCAAATATATATATGAAAATTAACTTTAGTAACACAAACAGTTAAACATAATAATTCTTCTTAAATAAAAATGTTAATGTCTTGAAAAGTTGAAGAACCAACAAAAAAAATTAATGATGACGAAACGAAGAGCCAAAAGGAGATTTTTCTTGATGCGTTTAAGGCCTGAAAATAAAGCAACATGTTAACCGTACTATTTTTAACAATTTCTTCATTTTTTTCCAAATACTTAAATACCAAATACATACTCAAATACCAAATACATACTTTTCCGTGTCAATTTTTCCGCGGAAGAATTATTTATTACGTAATAAAAAACCATGACTATAAAACAATAAAAAACCTAATTTGTACTAGTCGGCTGGAAAGAATTTGGCTGTCTAAAATTAAAGTTAAAATATAATTTTAGACTAATCAAAGTTTAAAATTTTAGTTTATTAAACGTTTATTGTGTAAATACTAAGTAGATAGCAATTCAACATAAAATGTTTTTTTAATCGAGTAAAATCGGTTGTACCCGAGAATGAACCACAAAATATTTAAGAAGATTTTATTTAATAATATATTATATAAATTACAACTAATATAATTAATGAAATTCTATAGAAGTTTTGGTATACACTTTTTACAATACAAGACTTTACTTATAAATAGTTTTATTAGAAATTTCCCGAATTTTAAATTGCTAATTCAGGATAATTTCGTAGCAATAAAGTTTTTAGTTTCCGCTCATTGCGGTATTTTATTGGCACTATTAAGTAAGGCATACGTTCGCAAATGTTCTTTTGATAATTAATCCGTACCAAATTTTATGTTGAATCGCTGTCTTAGGTCTTCCGAATCCCTTTCATTTGCAGAAAAATGGTGGTTTCCTTTTTTTTGATCCCGTTAACTTTGATTTTCAATATCTAAAGTTGCCAAATTTACCATTCTGGCTACCCTTCCCCCTCCCATTATGTTTCAGTAAAATAGATTCAATCATTAAATATTAGTTGTACCCTATTTCAAGGGTACAAGAGTATATATTCGGCAACTGGACTATTAAAACATTTATTAAATTTTGACAATAAAATTTTTCTTATTACAATAACTATCTTGTTATTGTATTACAAAGACGAATTACAATACAATATTTATTGTTATTGTAGTAGGTCAAAACAATACTTTTTTTTTTTTTTTCAGATATTGTTATTGTTTTATAAAAATGAATTGCAATACAATATTTATTGTTATTGTATAACAGAATTACAATAGTTGTAAATCACAAGTATTGTTATTGTTTCTAAATTATGTTAATACAATAACAATAATTATTGTTACTGTTATTGTTTTCATTACAATAGTCCTTACCCCATTAAAAGTGTTCTTCAGAACTATGACTTTTTCAGCAAAAATACCGCTGTTCATAAATTTAAAATGGTACCATTAATTAGAGCACATTTTTTTCTATCTTTTGGTATATTGTTTGTGTAAATTTTGTATTAAAGATGAGTGGCAGCGAAGAAAGTTTTACAAGCGAAGAATATTTAAGTAGCAGTGATGATAGTTTATTTGATGAAGGCACAATATTTCTTATTGAAAAATTGTATACAATATTATTTAATTTAAATATATCACCAAATCTAAGCACTTGAAGTTTTTATTTTTTATGTAGACTCCAGTTCGGATGATGATGATGCTGGTGTTGATGATGTTTTAGATTTGTGGCTTCCTGTTGTAGGAGATGACAATGGCCCTAATGTTTTTCCTTTTACTGAATTAAAAACAATATTTATAATATTGTTTTTAATTCGGAAAACAAAATCACTTTTTAAGGTAGTTCCACATCGTATCAAAACTTTTCTCTTCCATATACATTTATCGACTTAGTTGTTCAAGATATGAATGTCAAAAATCATATTTAGTAATAATTAATAATAATAATAATAATAATAATAATAATAATAATAATAATAATAATAATAATAATAATAATAATAATAATAATAATAATAATAATAAAAATAATGATAGTAAATAATAATAATAATAATAATAATAATAATAATAATAATAATAATAATAATAATAATAATAATAATAATAATAATAATAATAATAATGATAATAATAATAATAATAATAATAATAATAATAATAATAATAATAATAATAATAATAATAATAATAATAATAATAATAATAATAGAGCTTCGGTATGACTACGGAGATAAAAATAATCAGATATGGAGAGATTCAGTAAGTTTTTTTATATTATAATTTATTTGTAATAATAGTATTCTTTTTATATTTTGTATAAATTCATTTAGGCAGGTACCACTTAAGTTGATTAAAACTGCTTATGAGAATTTTATTTGCATGAAGTTTTTTAAAAAAAAGTTTTTAATTTTATGAAAAACGAGAATATCTAAGTTTTGTTAACAGAAATTGTTTTGGTGTAGTTTTTTGTTTTTACATCCAAACATATTGGGTATTTATTGCAAAGTATATTTCATATAAACTTTTTATTTAATTTAGAAAGACTATTTGAAACCATTTACCGTGGAGGAGGTGATGAACTCACTTCATGGACAGGTCTTTTTCGTATATTGTTCAATGCAAATTTTTTTTTTTAAAAAAAAAATTTCAAGCAAATTTTTTATCTTAATAACTGCCTTAAATTTTAAATTAAATATTCAATATTTGTCTAATACTTTATCAAATTTAGCCTCTAAAGAAAAAGGTTTTCCTAAAAGCATCTGAGGTAAGTGAACTTTAAATAAACATAGTTTGTTAAACATCTTCTTTTTATGAACAAATTTTTTTTTTCTTTTTAAAAGGATTTTGCATCTGTCTTACCTGAAAATTGTGATCTTCTGAGGGTAATGTTTAGTATATATGTTTAATGACAAAAATTCAAAATGAAGGTTGTCATTAAAAATATAATTTATTTTAAATATAGTTATTTGCAATAACTTTTACGTATGTCTCTGGTATTTTTAAAATGATCTTAATTCATCTTTTACTTAATTTGTTATTTTTTCCCGTTTCATTAGAAAACTGATATTTAAGTAAAAGATCTCTAATTTCTCAATTTTTATCTTCAAAGTTATTGAGCTAGTTCAAAATAGAAAATATAGCCATCATATAAATGAGCTTAACTTTCAAAGATGGAACAGCATGGAAGAAATATAAAAAGTAAGATTTTTTTTATATGGAATACTTTAAATATGATTTTGTTTACAAAGTTTTTAAACGGCTATATTTTTAATTAATGTTCAGCTATGTCTTATTCATAGTTTTTACTTTTTTTTTAAAATTGTCTTGATAGGTTAAAGAGACTTAGATGTAGTGATTCACTAGTATTAAAAGCTGACTGGTTACTGCTTAAAAGATTAGTCATGTAGAAAATGAAAAGTTGAATCAAACTCCTTTTTTTTTTTACTTTGTTTTTTCCACAGTAAAAAAAAAAATTAAGAAAACACTACTTTTTATTTAAAAGTATAAATTGGTTAATTTCCAACCATTTTGTTTTAAAAAGATAGTTGTTGTCCCTTTGAAACATTACAAATTCATGGTGAAGTAGAAAGACTAGTTATTATCAAATTAAACAGTAAAGTAACATGACATTTTGATTAATTGTAAGAAAGGTTTATTGTTTTCTAGTATAGTAATAAAACAGACTTTCATTTTTAACACAGAGAAGTATTAAAAAAATATATAATTTCTCAAAAATTGTAAATACCTACATTCTCTTTTTACAACAGAAATATGCATCACAAAACTATTACACTTCTTTACACTTTAAAAAATTAATTTATCTTTTTTAATACTGATATACATTTTTCAATTTTGCTTTTTATTACAACTATTATTACAAGACAAAACATACTCATACTTTTAATCTTTATTCATTAACTCATTCTGCTTATAAAAATCTTACAAAAAAAGTTTCTCAGAAGGTAGGAACATAAATACTATTAAATACTTGACTTTATTATTCTTTTATTTGCTTATTAATTAACATGATTTTAGAGTACAAAACCGAAAACCCTATTTTCATCTGACCTACCTCCTGCAACATCTGTTGAACTTCAATTGTCTTCTTTTCCTCTTCTCTTTCTTGATAAAGGTTTAGAAAAGGTAAATTATAAGAAATCACATGAATGTGACACTGATAATTAATTTTTAATTTCAATATGCTGATAACAGATTTATGAAACAAAGCATTTGAAAGCAGGCAGCAAATTTTCATTTTAATAGATGGTATATTTGGAGTTTACAATGTAAGTTATGTTGTTCTTTTATTCTCATATTATTGAATTTTTTTTAGAAGACCAAACCAAAAAGTCAGTTTTCATCTGGTCAGATTCCATCTGCATTTAATCCATTTCCTGAACCTTCTTGTCCACTTTCTGTAACTTCTTGTGTGCCTCACTTTGTGGGTGCTGGTTTTGAAAAGGTAACTATAAAGATCCCAAACTGAGCTGAACTTTACAACCTAGTTCGACATAGCATAGGCTGATAAAGGAATTTAAATACAATCAGTTTGACTGTGGCTAGCAGGTTTTTGTTATACTAGAAGCTCTATTTGCATTTTATCAAGTGCTTGAGTGTTTTTCTTTCACCTTCTTTATACATAATTTACTTTTAGAGTACCAAACCAAAAAGTCAGTTTCCATCTGGTCAGACTGTTTCTGCATTAAGTGCACTTCCTGTCTCTTCTTGTCTGCCTCACATTGTGGATGCTGGTTTTGAAAAGGTAACTATAAAGATCTCAAACTGAGCTGAACTTTACAACATAGCTTAAAATAGCACAGGCTGATAAAGGAATTTAAATACAATCAGTTTGACTGTGGCTAGCAGGTTTTTGTTATACTAGAAGCTCTATTTGCATTTTATCAAGTGCTTGAGTGTTTTTCTTTCACCTTCTTTATACATAATTTACTTTTAGAGTACCAAACCAAAAAGTCAGTTTCCATCTTGTCTTAATCCTGCTACTTCTGTCTTTTTTTATAAAATTGTATAGAATAGGTTATTTAAACATATATATTATTTTGTTGTTAGGAAATTTTCTCATGTAATTTTTTATTAAATATTTTTTAATTTTATCCAAGAGTGTTATTATCCAAGAGTTTATTTAGAAAACTAAATCTGAAACTCACTTTCTTACTGCACCACTTTCTGTACCCTTCTCTGCGCTCTCTTTTGAAGACATGATTTTTGAAAAAGGTAATGGTTTTGGCGAAATTTTTCAATATCATGTTTCTTTAAAGGCTACTTTACATGTGTCTGTAAATTTCTTGAGTTCATTTACTATTTATTGATCGTTTTTAACTTTAGGATGAAGATGAAATTGATTTTCTTAAGTTCTTAACTACTGATAACCAGGTAAAAAAAGACATTTTACTTAGGTAAAATCTTTAAAGAATGTTTAAAAAGTTTCTCAATTCTTTCATTTTTCTAGGAAAAAAGTGAATTTCCTTAAAAATCTTAATTGTTTTGTTAAATATTAATAAACAATAATTTTCTTAAGTATTTTAATTTTACTAGTTAAATTTACATAATATAATTGGATCATCAAATAAGGAACTTAAGTAATCTTTTATTAATTTATATTTAATAAATTTATTTAGCTTATTATATATTATAAAGACATATATTATAATTTTTTATTGATTATTTTAGATTTTATCTTTAATTTAAAACAGTTTTGAATGCCACTGATTCCTAATCAGATTAGTAATCAGGGCATTCAAAATTTGCTCATTAAACTTTTACATAAGATATCAGCAGTTAATAAGCATCATGAATAGGTTCTGGTTATAACCTGGTTGTAAATATTAACATAGCGAAAGTTAAACTTAAGCTATTGATCAGAAAAACTAACAGGTTAATGTAAACAAATAAAAAAAATCGGAAATGTGAGTTGTTGTTGTTTGTTATTTTTTCAATGAAGTAGTTTTTTTTAGGAACTTGCATCAACATCTCACTTTCCTACTGTCCAGCTTCCTGCAGTTTTCTCTCCACTTTCTTTTACAGATGTGGATTTTGAAAGGGTAATGTTTTACTAAGAAGTAAAAATGCTCAACACTAAGTTTTTTAAAAAACATATTTTTTAGCAAGAAAATGTTTCATGTTTGATGTTTTGTTGTATAGTGAAATCAGAAAATGATATTTAGTATTAGTAAAAAAGTATAAATATATGATTTTTATAAATTTTATACCCTAGTTAGCTTTTTAAATTTTACAGAAAATCTTATGTTGGAAATTTTTTCAGCACTTTTTAATTTACATTTTTTCATCTACTTTATAAACAGAACATTTATATGTACATTTTGATTCATGTTTGGGGTATTTTAGAAAGATTTTTAATTATTAATTATCAACATCCAAAACTTCTATAAACATATTTTTATGTCAGTTTTAAACTGTGTGGTTATGAAGTAAGGAATTGTGTTTAAGTATGATTATGATAATTTTGTTTATTCTTACATCGTGTGCCTTCTTACTGCGAATTTAACGTAATTTTTAGATCTTTAATCACTATTACATCTTTAAGTCATCCAGAACACTTGATGTTTCTGTTTATGTTTTTTTAAACACAAACTTTTTTTAAATAAAATAATTTTTTAAGTTAAAAGATAGTTGTAGATTTTATTTGTAAATCATTAAAAATACTTTAAAATGGCTGTAAAAATTTGAAATGGTTTCATTCTATCTGGATTTTCAGTGTTTGACATACTCAATTAGTGAAGAGTGTTAAACTTTATTTTAGTGAAAAGTTGTAATGCTATATAAAAATTTTATACCAGCATTGTTGGTCATCATTAGCTCTTTAACTTTTTAATTTTATCATTAGGATGGTTCAAAAGCAAAGCTGAAGAAGTATGAACAAATTTTTCTTTTTATCAATTTTTTTTAATCCAGTCTTGAACTTTTTTTCGTTGTTTTTTATATAGCGCATTTTCTACACAAGATCTATTTTCTCAGCATTATTCTTCAATTTATCATACTCTTTGATTGTACGTAGTCTATTTGATGACTTTTGTTACTGGGATTTAAAAAAATTGAAAAGAGTTGTTCTGCAATCAGAAAACCTGTAAAAATCACTGTTTTCTTTTTTTATGTTCTCATGAGTCAACAAAAAGGAACATTTTATCTACATTAAAGTTATCTATCATTATCAACATATTATTTTTCAGTAAAATATCAAGCTGCATTTACATCTTGATATTTAAATATTGGTATTGTGGCTAGATATCAAAATAAAGGCTAAATAAAAGCCTATTACCCATAATCACTTCATATGTATCTATAAGTAATATGTAGTTAAAATTTGCAACTGACGAACTTTAGCGACTAAATAAAATTTATTTAACTTTAATAAAAGTATATTTTTCGGTTTTTGTATTAGTTTGGAAAAGCGCAGAGCAGTAATATGCCCCGTGGAATCGTGTTCAAAAAAAGTTGTTAATCTTTTACGACATTTGCAAGGAAAACAACATCTGTGGTCAAAAGAAAGTGCTCAGAAGGCTTTATCTCTCTTTCATTTACGCAAAAGGTCAACTGAAGTACCTATTTTAATACAATGCCCTTTTCCTTCATGCATGTCTGTGGTGAAAAGGATTGATGACCATCTAAAAAAAGTTCATCTTTTAAAGACTTCCGATAAAGATTATAAAATACTTGTTAAAGCTGGAGTTAAATTTTCAGCAAATGATCTAGATCGAAACAGTTCGTTTTCTCCTAGAAAGTTAAAAAATAATAAAGTAATAGAAAACTCACCTTTGGCTACAAGAAATAGTTGATCAGAATGTGGGTAGTTGTAATAGTCCGGATATTACTGATTCTTGTTCTTCGGATATCAGTGAAGTGTCTAGTATTCCTGAGAGTGAGAATGAAAACGATGATCTCTTTATTCCCGAGGATTGTTTTTCTCTACCTCTCCATAAAAATATACAAATATTACTTCAGAATTTTAAAAAATACTTGGTCGGTCCAGACAATCTTCGAGAAGAAGACTCAGCAAACAGAACTGTCAGTGATGTTAGAAGATTTTTCCAACTAGTTGAATCTTACGAAGATATTTCTAAGATTTTCAATATTGAGAATGTCCGCGAAAGTTATATTGCTAAGCTTCAGGTTAAACAGCTGAAGTTAAAACTTCATACCTGGAGAAAAACCTATAACAGAGCTGACCGTCAAAATTTTTGGCTACGTCAAGAGCGCGACCATGAGTCATTGGTAACCCCAACTCAGGTTTCCATGTATTTTGAATCATTTAACGCTAAAGAAGCTCGTAAATTGTTTGAATTTTTTTAAATAAATCAACGGCCTGTAACTCAAGTTGAATATATAACTATAAGAGACCATTTATTGGTCGAAATTCAAGTCGGAAATGCACATCGTTCGGGCGTTTCGGCGAATATTTCTATAGAAGAATTTAAAAACCATAAAAGAGCTGAAGACGGCTTATATATCATTTCTGTTGAAAAACACAAAACCTTCAGTACTTATGGTCATGCTCACGTAACTTTTGAGGCTAAAACTTTTCAATGGTTAAACATTTTTATAACTAAAGTAAGATCTCAAATTACAAGCAACTTTAAAAACATTTTTTTATCATGGTCAGGACAGCCCTTGAGTTCCGGGGCCATTGGTAAACAACTAGGCTCACTCTGGAAGAAAGCTGGGATTTTTAAAGCTGATTCTGGCAAACGTAATGTCTGCGCAACCCTTTTTCGTAAAGGTGCGTCTACTGGTGTGCGGCAAGTCAAAGTTGGCGACTCGCAAGAAATTGCAGACCTTATGGCGCACTCTCTCTCTACGGCTGAAAAGCATTATTATACACGGCGGAAAATAAACACAGCTGCAAGTGCTAGTAAAGCAGTTAGATCCTATTTTCAAGGGGGAGAAGTTACTTTAACACCTACTAAAAGTATACAAACAAATTTGGTTGAAGATAGCGGTTTGAATCTTAAAAGAAAGAAATGGACGGCATCAGAAGAAGATCTTTTAAGAAATACGTTTGTCAAGGATAACCCCACAATGAGTGATGTTGTCGATAAAATGCCAACACTTGGTATTCAAGCAACACCAAAAAAGGTTTATGACAAATTGAGAACCATCTTACGATCTTCACCTGCTAAGGTCTGTAAACTTTTTAAATTTGTTAAACCAGAACTTTAACAAAATTACACCTGAAATAAATTTTATAACCTTAACTTGTCAAGAGAAGTTCCTTGCTTAAAACTTTCTTAAGATACAGTAACTTTTTTAAACTTTACTATAGACCAACGTTACACCAAAAAGACAAAAAATGTTCAATAAGCAAGACATATTACTCTTGCATTCTACTTGTGAAGATCTAATTAATGGTGGACCGTTAAATCATAGTCATAGTATTTAAATAGTCTGGAAACGCGGGCCGTTTTCTCATAACACTTAAGTTCCTTTCAATACTAGTGCTCAGACTACTTTAGAGTGCATCAAATTGTAAACATAGTACTTAGCTGCTACTTAATTTCATTTACTCTGTGATAAATATTGAAAATGCCAGGAGCCAATTGCGCTATATTTGGTTGTTCAGTATCAAGAAATCATGTTGGATTGTCTATATTTCGTATTCCAACAAAAGATGACGAATATAGTGCAAACTGGAGACAGAAGTTAATAAGTGTAATTACACATGACAGAGTGATTGACAAAGGATTAAAAGCTCAAATCGAAAAAAGAAATCTTTATATTTGTGAACGTCATTACACAAAGGATCAACTTCTTCGTCGTGAGTAAATTGGAGTATTTTATATATTCAATATATCTGCTGCTTCAAGAAATTGGTTTGTATATGCCATATAATTATAATATATGGAAGCATTTCATTGACTGTATAATTAGATGGATGACTTCAGATATAATACGTTATCTTCAAAATATATTTATTTGAAATGTTAGCTAATAGAGCCTAATAAACTTTATATTTTATATAAAGTTTACTTAGCTGGATTAGTTGACAAATATTATATCAGTATTAACATTGTGTTGGTATCTATACTGGAAACAAGAAAATTCAGGTACATTTTTATAATTTTAGATGATTTAAAAACTACACTTATTCCTGGATCAATACCAAAAATAAATTTACCACAAAAAAGTTTTTCTATTTCAAGGTAAAATAAAATTATTTTGAAAAATAATAAAGAATATATATATATATATATATATATATATATATATATATATATATATATATATATATATATATATATATGAAAATAGTTTTTTGTTTATACTGTTGTATAATTGCAAATAAACTACTTGAATTGATAATTTTATTTTAGCACAACTTCTCGTAAATCTGCAGAAATCATAGTTGATAAGAAATCCAATTTAAATACTCAACCAAACTCAATCCAGGAATGTTACAAACCAATGGAAGAATTTACTAAGCGTATAGTACATCTTAATCTTCCTTCTGGTTGGAATATAAATAATAATATTTCTCACGTTCATATTTTTGAAAAAGATGAAATTCATGCAGTTACAAAAACAGACATTTATTGATGCTTCTTTAACATTTATACTTCGCATTTATGCCTGGCGTTTACCATCAACCCATGAAGTTTATAAAAGTTATGACAGTTCAATGAAAAATATCACTTTGTCAAACTTGATCAAAGTTATTTCAAGTTATAGTATTTGTCTAGGAGTCTCACTCGATGAAGCAAAAAAGTCTGCCATCAAACATTGTGTCCCTAAAATATATAATCAAACAGAATTTAACTTTCATGGTACTTATCAAACTGAGTATTTCAGATCAAGTACATGTTCAGTTTTGAGCAAACTGAAATGTTGTGATAACTGTATTATAAATGAAAAAACTTTAATTTCTAAGTCTTCCAAATCATCAAAAAGAAAGCACAGTGTAGCGAAAAAGCCTGCTAAACTTAATGCACCAATATCATTGACTTCTCCAGATCGCCTAAAGTTAACAATTCAAAACTATAGAATTGAAAATAAGGAGTTGAAAGAAAAAATCATTGATTTACAAAATTCAATTTCAAAATCTGCCCTGACTATCAGTTCAAGTTTAAGTGATGATTTAATATCAATTATGTCAAATGCAGATCAAAACAAAATCTCACCTTTTATGAAGCTATTTTGGGAGGAGCAGCAAAAATATTTGAGGTTATCTCCAACTAATGTAAGATATCATCCTATAATAATTCGATACTGTCTTTCACTGGCATCAAAGTCTGCTGCAATGTATGATGATATACGTTACAATGAGAAATCAGGAACAGGTTTTCTTGTCCTTCCAAGTCGTCGTCGCTTACGTGATTATAAAAATTACATTAAACCTAAACGTGGATTCAATAAGGAAATAATTGATGAATTAAAAGAAAAAACCAAAGATTTTTCGGAGCAAGAAAAATTTATTGTCATTCTAATGGATGAAATGAAAATTCAGGAAAACTTAGTTTGGGACAAGCACACTGGGGAGATTGTGGGTTATGTTGATCTTGGTGATGCTGATGTTAACATAGCAACTTTGCCAAAAGTAGATGATTTTGCTACCCATGTTTTAGTATTTCTTGTTCGTAGTATTGTCAATCCTTTTAAATTTAGTTTAGCTAACTTTGCAACAACTGGAGCCACCGCTTGTCAAATTTTTCCATTGCTTTGGAAAGCAATTGGAATTTGTGAATTAAATTCCTTAAAAGTTATTGCTGTAACTTGTGATGGAGCTTCTGCAAATCGCAAGTTGTTTAAAATGCATTTTACCATGACACGTAATGATGATATGAATCCGCATGTTGATGTCACATATAGAACCCTTAACTATTTTAGTTCAGAAAAACGATTTATTTATTTTATATCTGACCCACCACATTTAATTAAGACAGTTCGTAACTGTTTATCTAACTCAAAAAATGCAGAAGGAACAAGATATATGTGGAATGGTGGTATGTTCATATTGTGGAATCATATTGCTGATATATTTTATGAGGACAGAGAATGTGGCTTACATATTTTGCCTAAACTCACTTTTGAACATATAAAATTGACGCCATATTCAATAATGAATGTTAAACTTGCTGCTCAAGTGCTAAGTTCTACTGTATCAAAAGTTTTATTACATTACGGACCACCTGAAGCTGAAGGCACTGCTAAGTTTTGTGCCTTAATGGATAGCTTCTTTGATATAATG
Source organism: Hydra viridissima (assembly GCF_058129835.1). NCBI lineage: Eukaryota > Metazoa > Cnidaria > Hydrozoa > Anthoathecata > Hydridae > Hydra > Hydra viridissima. Next base: position 11,637,147 of record NW_028324307.1, on the reverse strand, counting down.
AATATAAGAAGTTTAAATGGTCATAAATTTGATCTAAAACCAAATCTAGCTCCATTCTCATCATTAAATGATGATAGGTTTTTTTGGTTACAAAGTGTTTTTTTGCAATACTTTAAAGATTGGTTAAAATCTATTGAAGAGCATCCTGGAGATATTTCAAAAATTTCAAAATCAAAGATGTTCATTGCCCATCAAACATATGAAGGTTTGAAGATTACAGTTCATTCAATTATAGAATCTGTTCAGTTTTTACTGCAGCAAAATGTAAAATATGTTTTAACTGAACGCTTTTGTCAGGATCCAATTGAAAATTATTTTGGACGCCAACGATCACTTGGATCACGAAAAGATAATCCATCTGTTAATGACTTTGGTTACAATGATAACATGATAAGAAATCAGAAAGTATTTCTTCCTGTAACTGGAAATGTAATTAGCTATACAGATAATACGAGTGATAGTATTAAATCGTGTTAAAAAAAAATTTAAACCAAGTAAAAACTGTATTAAACATAAGATAATATTTTTTGATGAGTTCAATTATTAATATTTTTCACTTAAAATTTAACATATATAGATTTCGACTTATTTTCTTTTTTAAAAATGTAGTACACTATTTTTAAAATATTTTTTGGTATAAATGTATTGGTCAAAAATAATCAATTTTAAAGATCTGTCTATATCAAAATTTATCTTACAATTTAAAAAAATGGTAACACTATAAAGTATTAGATGTGTTATTGTTAATTTAAAATTGAAAAAACAATTATATTAATTTTGTTATTGATATTGTATATATCAAAGTTGATTTATACAATATCAATATGAAATATATCATAAACTTATACATCATAAAAGTAAGTCATTAAGTATTCATTTTACTACTTCAGGAGTAGTTAGTAATATGCTATTAATATTTTTAAAAGATATGTGGCTATGAAAATAGCCGTTTTCATAAGTCCAAGTCATGCCAAGTCTTTAATGTCCTTGTTCCAAAGTTGAGACTTTTTTTTTAATTGCTTTTCTTAATGCATTTGATTTTGTTTGACTTTTAGAAATCTTGAAAGCTTGCAACTTATCTTTCACATAGGGAAATGTACGAACACGTATATACAGAGTTAGAAGATCTTCTAATAAATTAAGTGCTATTTCTTTTTGAACTTTTTCAGTTGAACTATGTATAATTTTTGAAAAGTTAACAAGCACAAAAGAGTCTTTAATTAACGTATCAACTATTTCTTTGCAATTGATAGTATGAGATGACTTTTTTGCCATAGAAATAAAATGGTACTCTGCAGTAGTAAAGATACAAATAACCTCTTTACTTACTTTCCATAAACCACCCCTATCATGCAAATTAACATGTTTATGCTCTGGCAAAGAAATTGTTTCTCCTGTACATTTACCAGCAAGCAAAAATGATAAACACTGTTTATGATACAAACTAGACATGTTAGAACTAAATCTAATTCTACGATAAAAGGTACCAAAAACATAACCACTAAGATAAGCGATAATAGATTTTTCTTTTTCAGTAAACTGATAAGATTCATGTTTAAATGTTAAAACATCATTATTAAAGGAGACGCCAGTCAGATGAGCCAAGACAAGATTAGCAACTTCAAAACTTAAAAGAAGAGTGCAGTTTTGGCTAAGATTTTTAAAAGGACTTGGTGCTTCAGAAAATATTTTGTAGAAAGCTGGGTAAAAATTTTCAGCATTTCCATCAAATGATTCAATAATACTTTTTATTAAAGAATAAGCTGTATTGACCTCTATACATGTCAATTTAAAATTTTTAAATTCAGTTCTTATTTTAGTAGGGTAGCATTCATCTATGGCAAGCTTTTCTGCACTCTGAATCAAGTAATTTTGAAAGCAATTAGAATGAAGAATAAGCTCTGCTATTTTTTTCTCTTTACTAAACTGTTTATCAATAAGCTTGTCCTTGTGCTTGGCATTGAGGTGACGAGTTAAACCACCTTGTGATAAACATCTTTTTTCGCAATATAAACACAAAAATACACGCTCTTCATTTGCGTTAGGAATATTTCCAACAGCTAACTCAACAGTTGAACTAAAATTAGGATCAGTCTCCAACAAATCTTCATTAATAGCAGCTAAAACAGCATCAAATTCATCTAAATTATTAGAAACTGCGGCAGAAAAAGTCATTTTAAAATTATTTGATGCACTCTCAGTCCGGTCACCCTTAAATGTTCAAGTTATTGAACGAAATCCATAGAAGACGACCCGCGTTTCCAGACTATTTAAATACTATGACTATGGTTAAATCAAGATCGAATTGAGGATTTCGTAAAAAGTCCCTTTTTATTTACGAAATATAACTGGCAACAATTAAGAACCAGAATAGTTTATGAACGAAAAAAGAGAACTCTCACCATGAAAGTTAGTTTCTTTTGTAATTTTTTTATTTTTTTGTATTAATTAATGTTAACATTAATTTTTTATACATTCTGCATGCCATATTGATTTATAAAATTCTTTCAGAAAGAGTCAAATGAAAATTGTGAATTGAGAAATGTATCTGAGCCTGTGGAACATCAATACAAAAAGCACCTTTTAACTTTTATACTTTGAAAGGTGCAAGCAAAGAAAATATTTGTTGTTTAGTGCATGTTTCGTTAGTTTTTTTTGTTTTTGTTATTCCTGATGTTAATTTTCTAAATACCGTGGTGTGACGTAACAAAGTCTCATGCTATAAGAAAGTCCTTACATAACAAATGATAAGTTTTGTATTTTATAAAATAAGTATTTACTTATGAAAAGCAATTAGCGAACTAAAAACAAAAAGCAATTTTCATTCATTTTCAACTATTTTTTATATCAGTACTCTGTGAAACTTTATTTTCAGAGGAAGCTTGTTTTTATATAGTTATTCTACCAGCATATTTTGTCTTTACATAATTTATTACACAATATATATTTCAACCTGTATTAATATATGTATTATATTCAATATATATAGCAATACATTCAAATATATATAGTAGAATAATATATGTATAGATTTTTATCGCGCTAAATTATATATATTTTACTATGTACACTTTTTAGTTGCTATTTAATACAATATATGTAATAATTATATTAGATTTTTAGCAAATATATATTTTAATCTCCATCACTTTTTATAGCTGATTTATCCTGGTTAAAATGGTCACCGCATTCATCATTTACATATCCTAGATATTGGCGCTCGCACATTGGAGCTAGAATCTCCATTGTGAATGAAAACTGTTTTTTTATTAAAATTTTAAGTATATACACTAAGCACTACAAAAGCGTATTTTTTGAAAAGAAAACTCTTGATTGGTTCTCTATAATGTTACACTAATGAAAGTGTGTTAAGTTTTTATCATATATCCAAAAAAGTTTTTCTAACCAATAAAGCGGAGAAAATAGAATTAGCCTCACCTTCATTTTTTGTTCTAATATAACAAAAATCGCAGTGAAATAATTATTAAATCTTTTTTATTTCTTATCATCTTCTACAACAACTAAAAAGTTTATAAATTGGTATGTTTAGTTAATTACAAATGGAAACAAATTAATAGTATTCCATGTAAAAAGAAAATTGAATTAGCCTCATTAACGTTATATACAAAAAAGTAAAGAAAATATTTTGTTTTTACGCTTATTTAATATTTAGTATTGCTTTCTGAATTTTTTATGACTTCAAATATGCGACTTGACATACTAGTAACAAGATTTTGGATAGTTTCTATAGATATTTCATTCCCAGCTTCTCTGATACGAGTTTTCAGGCCCAAGGTGTATTCAAATTGCTTACCATTTTCATAAAACTTTCTAGAAAGTATTCCCCATAGATTTTCAATTGGGTTAAGATCTGGACTACACCCGAACCATTTCATTACGTGAATATTTTTTTCTCTAAACCAAGCTTTTGTAAGCTTTGAATTATGGATAGCAGCTTTATCTTGTTGAAAAGTGAAATTTTCACCCATCAATTCCTCACCATGTTCAAGGAAACTTATTTCTTATAAGTCAATGTAATCCTGTTAATTCATTTTTGTTGAAATCCATGCCAGTGGAAGTTTTCTAGCAAAGGAAAATGCCCCCAAAACCATAACATTTCCACCACCAAAGTTACGACTCATCAGAGTTTCTTTCTCTTTTCGAAGATCGTGCCAGTAACATTAATAGCCACGAAGACCATTTAGATTGAACTATTTTCATCACTAAGGAGAACTTGGTGCCAATCTTCTTGCCAAGACATGAGTTCTTTTGCAAATTGTAATCAAACTTCTTTATGACGACCAATAAGTTTTGATTATGGTTTACGCTTTTTCCAAACTGTGTTTGGATCTTCATGTAAGATTTGTCTCACACGTTGAACAAATACAAGTAATTGTAAATCAGCACGAATTTGAGATGCAGTCATGTGCTGAGCAGCTGCACGACGTACAATAACTCGTTTAGTACGATTATCAATTTTACGTTTGCCACCACTTCCCTTACAAGCTCCATAATTAACGCCAATCTTGAAGTAATTATTAAGCACTTTTGGAGATCTTTTAGATTTCTTTGCAATTTCCCGATTAGATAAGCCTGTATCTTTGTATGCTTTGATTACTGCTAATTCTTCATTCCTTAAACACTTACCACGTCCTATTTCAAATTAAGGTATCAAAAACCAAATGTTAAAAACATAATGAATACTGATTTCACAGTCTTTCTTTGACTTACAAATAATAGTAAAAATTTAAGTCACGAATGCATATCACCAGATCAAAATATACAAGTAAACTGAAAATAATTATTGATGAGACTAATTCTATTTGTTACTGCAAATATCAAGTATTACACATTTTATAGTTTTATCAAATGTACCGCAATTTAAATATGCTATGTTATAATCTAAAAAGTTGTTGTTTGTAACAACAATTATATGTGTGTAGATACAAAAGATGCACCGCACAAACTTGCTTACATATTTTCATAATATTGGATCAGTACATGGTGAAGCTAATTCTATTTTCTTCACTGTATCTTTACATGTTGTGATAAAGCAAAATATTTTTTTAAAAAATGTCTTAAAAGCAGCTTTGGAGAAAATTTTAAAAAATATATATTTTTTATACTTTTAATAACAGGAACTTGTTTTTCACAGACTTGCCCAGTTTGTACTTTAAAACTCTATGTTCTCCAGGCAATATGTATAATAAATATATATATATAAAGTAAATATATAATAGTAGGTATAAATATATAAAAAATGCAAATAAAAACCTTTTGCTAAAAGCTAAATTAATGATTGAAACAATTTAGAATTTCATTTTTTAACATGTTATATTAAGAGAAATCAAAGTTGAACTATTATTCTTAGTAACTCGCTAAATCTTTGATTAACATGCCAAATCTTTGATTAAAAACAACTAGAATCTCAAAAAGAAAAAAAAAATGTAACAAAAAGCTCATGAAATTTTAACCCAATATGTAAACTGTAGATCATTTTCTTATGTGCAACATACAAATGTTGCGATTCAGTCAAAGATTTCTAATTAACTAAGCAAGCATAACAAAAGCTAAGAAATGAAGCTATCAAAAGACATGATAACTTATACCCTGCACTTCACTTGAAAAAAGTGGCCAACTTCAAAAGCTATTCTAATAATAAAAGATGCTTCAGTTTCTATTTATTCTCTAATATTAGAGTTTTATTATAATATTAATAAGAGCCTTACTACAATATTAATATTAGTCTTATTATAATAAGACGCGCAGAAAATTGTTTGCTAATATATATAAATGACATATATTCAACATTAATGGGAAAAGAAAAATCTTTTAAAACTTAACTATAGGGGAGTTTTGAATGGAGAAACAAGTCAGTCTCTGTAAAAAAAGGAAATAGTTCTAAGTAAATAATTATTAGTTACTATCTGGCACTTTAAATAAGAGGGGTTGCTAATTAATTTTAAGATTTTTTCCATCCCTTTGCACCTTACAAAGACCCTCACTTTATTAATTTTAACAAAAGGTGTCAAAAGTCCAAATTTGTTTTCGTATGCATAAAGATTACTGCTCAGCGTAGTGTAAAAAAACGCATACACGCACACTCTTGAGAGTTAAACCAATTAACAGAAAACAAAGATAACCAGTGAGTTTCCCGAAAGAAGTAAAAGAGCATAAATAAAAAATGGCCATTACAATGGCCCGAACTAATTTGAAAATATTTTTGAATAGAAATTGATATTACTGTATTTTAGTTGTACCTCAAAATAACTTTGACTATAAAACATACATTTCTTCTTGATTTATACAAAATGGGCTAGTTTTATAAAAGTTTCTCACCCATTTGTTAAATAAGACCCCCTCACTGAAAGATTTTTTAAAGAAAGTTTTTACCCTCTCAGTTATTTAGACTCCTTCTTGTATTAAGCACCCGAGAGAGTAGCAATACACAACTGAAATAAAGAATTAACAGTTATATGGAAAAATTCTAAGTCATCTTCTATTGCACGTTACATGCCAGTTTGGTTTTTTCTTTATGAAAGTAATACATGAAAAAGTGTATAATTTTGTAAAACACTTGAAAACCAATAAGATAGAATGTAACCTAATGTATGAACATAAAAGCATGAAAAATTTACAAGATCTCTGTACTGTCGATACCTCAATGGTAGATAGTAAAATATCTATCTGATTTTGTACTATCATCATAAGCTTGCAGAGTAAGTGGAGCAACTCTAAAACTAATGAACAATAATAAAAAAGATTCCAAAACGAGAACTTTTGGATGATTAGAGGGCTATCAAAGAGAAAGAAGCTTATTTTACAAAATATTTTAAAAAATTGGGTCATTTTATATCCCTGAAAGCTCAGGAAACTCAAATAATTAATATAAGGCTAAAAAAGCATTTATGTATTTTATAAAAGTTTTACAAAAAATTTTGTAAAAAGTTTTGTAAGAAAAACCCATAATATATCTCAACAATCATATAAAAATTGCATGTAATTCTTTTTTTAACAAATTACTTATTTAAAGTTAATTCTAATAAATTTCAAAAATATTGTCATGTTGGTTTGGAGCATATATTTTTTTCCTTGAAGAGAACTTTTAAAAACGAGAAAATTTCTAAAATCTTTCCTAGTGATGAGTTAAAATTTTTTGAAGAACCGATTTTAAAAGAATTTGTTTTATAAATAGAAAAAGTTTGTTAATTTGCAGTTGCACATATTTTTTATAATTAAAGTTATTTTATGTTTGTTGATTGGTTTAACATTTTATGATTATAAGGAACAGGTGAATACTTTAAATATGATAAATATATACCACAATAAAAAAAATTAGTCGATAGCTAAAATTTCTGAGGTAAGAACAGTCATAACAAATGGTAACTACGCAAAGTTTACTGTTGCTATGCAGTTCAGGTGAACCTAGCAACCAGTTGCAAGCTTACAAAAATAAATTGATATTAGATCTGCAATAGTAAATTTGATACATTTGGTGGTTTAGTGAAATATGTCATGACTTTTATTAACATTAAAAAGTTGGCTCTCGCAATGCATCTTAGGTGTTCCCAGCAATCCCAAACAATCGAAACCGAAAAACAAAAAATAAGCAATATCACCGTTTGATCTGTATTAAGTTTAGTTAATAAACTTGATAATGATCCATTTAACTCACAAAAAGTTATTATTATTTTACTTATATTACAAATCTAGCTCAATTTTGGCCGATGACAGAATTGAAAAGGGATCAGCACAGTATGTCTCGTAGTTAGTACCATAATTGGTGACAAAATTGCCGAAGAACAAAGATTTCTTTTATGACTCATTGTCAAGATTGAGTATTTTTTCTTAAGACATTCTTTTGATTTCTAAAATTTTTTATGTTTAAGTAATATAAGCAAATTAGTTTGTAATATTAGGAGATGCATAATTTTACGAGATATAAAGCGTTTTTGCAAAACGTCTTTAATTGGTTTTTTTCCAGACGTTTTCATTTTTGTTTAAATAGTTTGAAAAAGTTTTCACAAAACAAAACTGGTAGAGGGCTCAATTTATTTATTTATATCATATCTATTTCTATTTAATTCTATTTCATTTGGGTGACAAAATGATTTGAAGACTCTGACGTCTGCAATAACCGATCACGCTAACTTAATCTTATTTGTAAATTTAAGGAAAATCGGTAATAAAAAATCAACCTTTGGAAACAAAAATAATAAATCCTTCTGTCAAATAAAAAAAAAAATAACAAAGTGTAATTTTTAAAATCTTTTTTAAAAATACTCTTTATACGTGATTATTGTTATGTAAAGCGCTTTCATAAAATTCACTAACAAATTGTTTTTTTACTAACAAATTTAAGTGTCTTTAACTGTTGCGTTTAGTTGCAGTAATCGAATTATTGTTTTGTGAATATCACCTCAGTTCAGTAAAAGTTCTGAAATCTTTATAACAGACCACCATATATAATATTTGCTAACTTAATACTGCATGGGTGAATATTGCAGCTTAATTTTCTATAAACATTTTAAAATGAAGACATTTTTTTTTTAAAAATGGCTTCTTTTGTTTAATGATGTTCAAAATGAAATTAATGTTTGACAAATTGTAAAGTTTAACCAAACTCAAACAATAAAAATATTTTAATCAACGATTCATTTTTAATAAAAATAATTTTCGTGCTAAATTATTTTCTAATCCTTTTTTTCACATTTTAAGTTTCGTTTTTTAAATAACGACTCTGAGTAATGGTTAATTACTCTAATTAGTTTCAATAATATTTAGAACTAAAATTTCTAAATACTATTATTATTGTTGTTGTTATTATTAATTAAAACTTTTATTTATGCTCATAATAGTGGTATATCCATTCCAGAATTGTCCCATATGCATAAAAGGTAGTACAATTATTAAAAAAATATATTGATTGAAAAGTTCTTTTTAAAACATGTCATAAAGAAACTTTACGTGCTAAATTAAATCAAAATAATTTTGATTAGGTGTTATAATAAACATAGAGTGTCGCCAGCTCATTTTAACTTCCACTGTGCTTAAAAGCCACAATGGCTTCGTAACCTTATCTATTACTATCCGCGTCAATCAAAGTGAACAATCCGTTTATTCTAATTTTAAAGCTAATGAGTTTATTTAGTTGGTTTTCTTAGTCCAGCGCATAAATTGTTGAACTAATCTTATAATTATCATTTAACTGTATTTGCTTGTAACACTATTCAGTAATATCATTGATAAACTGAACTTGGAAGGATTGGTTTAGGGTAAAATGAACCTTTGTCAAAGTCATGAACTTTTCATATTATTTTAGTTTGATGATATAAAAATGATTGGTCACTATACAAAAAAGGTTTTCTAAGAAGATACATTTTAAAGATAGCATCAGCTGTCCTGTTACTTTCTGCACTCTTCCACCCAGTCATTAGCTGTTACAACCATAAACAAACATATTAGCCGTCTTTCTTCATTATATATCGCTAATTTTCTGCAAGTAATTCTACTCTTAACATTTTTAAAATTAGATTTAGTAAAAATGGATCTATTTGAAAAAAACTATCATTTTGAAAAAGATTTAGGAAACCATGCATCAGACGTTTGGTTTCCATTCGTATAGGTTTTTTACGTAATAAAACACATTGTTATGTGACCTCATATTCTTTTTTTTACGACATTCGAATTTAACTTGAGTAACGAAATCGACGCGAAGAAACCGTAAAAGAAAATAATAAGTGGAAATGATAAGAAAAAAGTGAAAAACTAAAAAAATATTTCATGGAATACCACAATCTTTTAATTTTTTAAAAGGGTTTTATAAAAGGAAGCCATATGCTAAGTTTGAAGCGAAAATAATTAGTGGAAGTAACTACTTTAATAATCTTTAAAAATACAAAACTTACATATATATGACCTGAAATATGGTAAATAACACCTTATTCCTTATATTCCATACAAAAATATATGTAATTGATGATATACTAAACTTGTGTTAACACAAATTCTGCTTTAGTGACAGATCCATCAACTTACGGGATTTCCACTTATTATCAAGATACTTTTCCTAATTTAATAATAATAATAATAATAATAATAATAATAATAATAATAATAATAATAATAATAATAATAATAATAATAATAATAATAGTAATAATAATAATAATAATAATAATAATAATAATAATAATAATAATAATAATAATAATAATAATAATAATAATAATAATAATAATAATAATAATAATAATAATAATAATAATAATAATAATAATAATAATAATAATAATAATAATAATAATAATAATAATAATAATAATAATAAGAATGTTGAAGGAACGATTTCTCAAAATGTAGGAACGATTTCCCCAAAGAAATCGTTCCTACTGTTCCGGATAGGAACGATTTCTAAAAAATTCGGAACGATTTCTATAAAACCGGAACGATTTCCCGAAAAAAAGCCGTAGGAACGATTTCTTGGAGAAAAACAGGAACGATTTCCTTAAAACAGGAACGATTTCTTTTGAAACAGGAACGATTTCTTTTGAAACAGGAACGATTTTTTACGGGCGCAACTCAAAAACAAAAAAAATGCTAAACCGCCATTTTTTTTCAAGACTATAATTCAAGTGTAGATTAATACATACTATGATTTATTTGAATTAATAAAGTGTTTAAAAATGGACATCTTAAAAACATACCCCAAGGTAAATGTTTAATAAAGCATACATATTTTCAAAGAAATTCTTTAAAGCTCCAGTCCACCTCTTTATTTTATTGATGTGCCAACTTGTGTTTTTTTTTTAGATGCATCATATGTAACTTTTATAATTATAAAAACATAACTATTTTTAAGAATTAACAACATAATTATTGACAGTTTTGCATGTTGGAAACTCTCTATTAAATAAACTCATATTTTCACTTCGAATAATTTAGTAATTTCATTAAACTTAACTATTTTAAATATAAATATTGATCAATATAAAATAAAATTATTAATAGACATTCGTTTTAAAATGGTTCCAGTACATTAAAACTACACTAATGGTGTTTTGAAATCAAATATCACATTTTTACCCAGCTTTGCTATTTATTTACCTAAATAGTAAACAAAAAGCTAAGCAGATTTAGCTATTTGGCAATATTTGGTAACAGATAAAATCATTCCTGTTACACTCAACTTCCAAATTTAAAAATTGGAACAATTTCTTGGGAAAAAGCCGAAGGAACGATTTCTTCAGGAATTATTTCCTCGAAGCAGGAATTATTTCTCGTAAAATAGGAACGATTTCTTATGGGCACAAATCTTAATTAGAAAATCTTCTTTTTCATCATACCAAACCGCAATCAAGTTAAAGTATAGATTAGTTAATAGTATAGTTTATTATACTTAAATTAAGTTAAGTCTTATTTATTTAATAAAGAAAATGAACCTTCAAAAAACCTACTTTAATGTAAGTGTTTAAATAAAGCACACACATTTATTGTGACATCTGTATATATACTAATATCTGTTATATATATATATATATATATATATATATATATATATATATATATATATATATATATATATATATATATATATGTATGTGTGTGTGTGTGTTTATATATATATATATATATATATATATATATATGTATGTATGTATGTATGTATGTATGTATGTATGTATGTATGTATGTATGTATGTATGTATGTATGTATGTATATATACTACTTTTACTATAGATCTCTTAAATACACAATCAAGTATTTTATGTGTTAATAACATGTTATCAGTATAGTATGTAAAGTATGTAAGTTTAATTATAGTAAAACTAATTGTTATATTTAAGAGAAGAGGTAAAAGTTCACCAGCAGTTCAAGAAAAATTCTATGATGTTAGTCATAAAGACGAGGATTTTCAAAAGATTTTTATAGATAATGTAATTGGTAAGTTTCTTATTTAGATTATAAAGGTTAAGTTAATAAAGTAATTGCTCCCAGCATGTTCAGATATACTCACTGCATGTTCTCCCTAATAATGATTTATTGTACAAACAGAGATATCTATATTATAATTATATATATATATTATATATATATATATATATATATATATATATATATATATATATATATATGTATATATATATATATATATATATATATATATATATATATATATATATATATATATATATATATATATATATATATATATATATATATATATATATATATATATATATATATATATATATATATTTATATATATATATATTACTTTGTAAAACTTTGTGGTTTAATAAATCATATAATTTTTAAAGGATATGGAGTATTTACAAAAAAAGAATTTAAAGTCGGTGATGCTTTACTTGAATATAAAGGCGAAACTATTTCAAGAAATGAAGCTAAACTACGCAGCCAAAGATATGCTATGCAAAATAAAGGATGTTTTATTTTTGATCTTTATTTGAATAATAAAAAAATGAGGTATGAGATTTTCAATTAAATATTTTTTTTTAAATTTTTTACTTAATATACTTAAACTATAAGTTGACTTAGGTAATACTTGATTTTACCATTAGTAAATGAAATACAATTTACTTAAAGGTCAGCTGATTCCGATTCCACAGATTTTGAGAAATCAAAATAATTAGGATTCTTTACTTTTTCAATAAAATAGAATAGTTTTTTATTTTTTTTTTAATTTGACCCAATCAATTCACACTATTCTTTTATCACTATAAAGGATTGGTAAGGAATAAACACAGAAAATAATTTGAGATTAGCAGTTGGAATATGGGTTGTTAAATTTTGGAATTGGATTATCTCTACATTTAATATACAAATTTTTTTGCCAAGCCTTTAACATTATTTTTGTATTCAACTTCTTCTTAAAGATATTACCATAAAAAAAGTTTTAATTTTAAATTTAACTTGATGTGTCAAAACTACTTCAAAATGCTAACACCATTTTTTCCTGGTCAAAGTTGTTAGTTCTTGGTCTTGACCTTGGGCTTGCTTAGGGCCAAAAATTAGGCTTTTGGCCTTGGCTTTGAAACTCTTGGTCTTGGCCTTAAAACTCTTGGCCTTGGTTTTGGCCTTGGCCAGAGTTGTTAGACCCTGGCTTTGCCTTAAGGCCAAAAATTAAGGCCTTAGCCTTAGAACCTTTGGCCTTGCCCTTGGTCTTGGTCTTGGTCTTGAAATTTTTTTCCTTGACCTTGATTGTTTTTCCCTTGGCCATCATAAAAAAATACATAATATTTTAGAATTAAAAGTTTTCACTCTTTATTTTATGTAACTAAATATGTAATTAATTTTTATTTTACATACTTACTTTATTAAAGTAAGTCAAAAATTTAAGTCCTTGGTCTTGAAAGTGTTTCTGTAGGTTTTGGTCTTGAAACTCTTATTCTTGGTCTTGTAACAAGTGGCCTTGTCCTTGGCCTATTAACTTTTGGCCTTGGTTTTGGCCTTGGCCTTGTAACATGTGGCCTTGGCCTTGCTACTTTTGGCCTTGTTAACAACTCTGGCATTGGTGTTAAAATATTAGGTATTTACCTTCCACCATATTTAATGAATTCAGAACTTTTAGGGCTTATTTAATTAATATTATTAGTCCATAATTTATTTATATATACCTGTACTTATACAACAACGAATTTTAAAAATTTATACATATGCATATGAATATTTATTTTAATTACAAACAATAAATCTTTTATTTCTAAATTACTATTTTCTTAGTTACTTTATTACTATTATTACATGTATTAAAAACTTTAATAAAAACTGTATTTAAAACTTGACATTTTTAACTTTTTTTTTAACTTTTTAATTTTAAATTAACTCGAAGTGGATATTGAGCCCAATATGCTTTATGCATATACCACAACTGTAACAATATACTCTAATAACAAAAATAGTTAATTATTAATACAATTAGTAATTAAAAAACATTAATTACTAACTGTATTATGTTCAATAAGAGCTTATATATGTGATTTGTTGCTCAAAACTTTTACATTTCTTAAATGAAATGAAATCTTATGGCTCATTATGATTTACAGCCATGTTTTAGCATTAACAGCACTTATAGGCTATAATAGTTAATGTGCTAGTTAATGTTATTAGTTATGACTTATAGTTAATGGTAACAGCTAATATCAACATCATCCAATTATTTCTTTTTATGTAAGGCAAGGCCTTAGTCAAAAGCAGAACCATAGGAAAGGTGGTTGGGAGTGATGGGGCAGCCTCCCTTCTCCTCTTTGATATTTTAAATTTATTTTTTTTGTAAATCTATATATTAAAAACTAGTAAATTAGGGAGACTGTTTAAATTTGGCATGCAATTTTTAATAAAATTGTGTGGCGCAAATTTTAAATTGTGACCTTGCCTGCTTACAAATCATTAACCTATCAATAAATCATTAAATTGCCCCCTTACTAATCGCCTGGGTCCACCAAATCAAAAAATCTTAAAATCTCCTTTCCCTTAATACAAAGTTTGATCTTGCTCTTGAGACCAAAAATTAAGTCCTTGGCCTTGGTCTTGAAACTCTTGGTCTTGAAACTCTTGGCCTTGAAACATGTTGTCTTGGCCTTGACCTTGTTACAAATGGCCTTGTTAACATCTGTGGTCCTTGCTATATTTTATGATTTTAAAACCAAAGTTGTTCCTAAATTCTAAACTTTTCAACATTTTTTAAGTAGTGAGTTTATTAATATTATTTATTCTTTTTTTTTAAACAGTTAACAAATTAATATTTTAGAAAAAATAAAAAGTATAATAATAAAATTTAAATTATATATAATATCAATGAGTGTTAACCCTTTAACAGTCCCTTCCAAAATATTATGCACAGTGAAAGTGGTTTCCAAATTCCCTTTTTTAATAAAGACATTTAAATGACATTTAATTTAAATTTTCAAAAATGGATTCAGTCTTTCAAATTTGAAACCAGAGTTATTGAAGTTAAGATCTGAGTTGAATATTACACTCAATAACGATTATGGCATCTGTTTGTTAACAAAAATTGTTTATTATAGATAACTTGACCAACATAACAAACTATGCACTTATAACAGGTGTTCTTATGAGTTTTCATCTATGTTGTTGTTAAACTTAAACATTAGAATACTACTAATCACATCCTTGATACAAAAATAGGGTAAACACCTAAAAATTATTCTAGGTCATGACAAAGATGTAAAAGTTGATCTATTACTTTGATATGTTTATAACTTAATTGTATTTAATTTTCTTTTAACAAGTTCATTATCTCTATAAGCATTGATGCTACAGACTCACAAGGTTTGGGGCGTTACATTAATGATGCTCCTGAAAAATTTTCAAATTGTTTGCCAAGGACATGCATCATAGATGGAAAAGAAAGTCTGATGTTATTTGCTAAAAAGTATATCCCAAAAGATACAGAGCTTCGTTATGATTATGGAGATGGCTCTAATCAATCTTGGAGAAAAAATGTAAATTATTTACTTTTTATATTTAAATTGTATTATAAGTATTTATATTGCAAATACATATTCAACAAAGTTCATTAGGCATTAGGTAAAAAAATAACAACAAAAAAACAAAAATTATAAAAATTACCAGGTTTACCACATAAATATTGAAAAATTTAAAACAAACAATGGTTTTGTAAATATTAAATAGATGTTTATTGTTTTCTAAATATAAAAGATGTTTAAGTATTAAAAAAAATAATTGTACTATATATTTAATGGAACTTTTTTTCGTTTTGAAATAAAATTGCAATTAGTTTCCTCACTTCCGCATAAAACAAGTTTTATGGTTCTGGTCACAACAGTAAAATATATTATTCTTTTTTGTTTTTATTTCTAGAAAAAGTATTTGCAACCTTTCACTATTGATGATGTTAAAGCATATTTACACGGAAAGGTTTGTTTCATTAAATTAAATGGTTTACATTATATGTTGTATATTTAAAATTATCAGGTTATATTGCAATATTTGAATTAAAAATACTGTAAACTCCTAATATCTTGCACCATTGATAACTCAAACTTCTAGTAGCTTGAAGTGTTATCACATTTCTGTTAAACTCTCACAAACATTTTTCTATAAAACAACTTGATAACTCAAACCCCTGATAAATCAAACATTTGCCAAGTTCAATTATATGTGTCCCTATAGTTGGAAATTCTGCTTTAAAATTCAAACTTTAGAGCAAAAATAATTAAAAAGTCTTAATGAAAGTGATTAATTTTCATTCATTCAATTTAATTTGGTTAATTTTCTCAATATCAATCGAAAGAAGCATTATTTCAAAACTGAGACAAAGTGACTTTAGGACATTTTAATTTATTAGACATTTTAATAACCCTACAGATCAAATTATTATTTTTATTTTTACTTATCTGTAAAAGTTAGACTCAAAAAAAATGTCGGGATAACTCAAACATTTGCTGTCTAACTAATTTCTTGGTCCCTTGGAGGTTTGAGTTATCAGCAGTTTACTGTACTTAATATTATTATAAAAATTGGATAAAATTATTATATAACCTATATAATATAGCTTTTTTGTTGAAAAAAAGGATTTGCAAAGAAAAGTTTTTATCACTCCATCAATGGTAAGATTTAAATAGTATATTTATATTACTAGCATATTTTAAAAGTATTTTAGTAAAATTTTAAATTTGCAGAAGTATTGGTATAATTTTGATTTTGGATTTTTCAGGTATTTGCTTCACAAGGGTGTGAATTTAAAAAGGTTTTGGATTTTTTTTTATTTCTTGTTTATTTTTGTTTTTTATTCCTATTATACATATATTTAAATATCTAAATTACTTTTTGTGGTTGTTTAAAAGTTAAAAATTTTTTTTTGATGTTTTATCAATTTTTTTTTACTTTAATAATAATTTATAATAGTTTTGGTGAGAGATTATATACTGCCAAAAAATTTTGATAGCTAAATTTTATGAATCACCCTTTTTTTATATTAGTTGCACTCTATAAAATGTTTTACCAGTTGTTTTTTTCTTGTTGTAAAATCTAAAATGATCCATTTTTCGTGTTTGCATGGCATTTAGCAAAAATAATAAAATAGTAAAATGTAATAAAACAACACAAAAATTGGTGTTAAATTTTCATGTCTACATTATTTCTGAACATAGAAAAATAGAAGTCACATTGGCTATGCTAATTTGATGAGTCTTTTGTAAAATCGACATATTTAAATTGCCCTGGACCAACACAAGACAAAACTAATAAGAGAAAGAATTATTATTGTTTAGAATATTTTAGTACATAAAAATATATTATGAGTACTCCTGGATCCAAAAAATAAAAAAGTTGACCCACCTTACTGTGCATTGTGAATGAAATAATAAAACAGGACCAATAGAAACAGTCATTGAAACTTGTCTTTTACCTCAATTGAGTGATTGATTTCCAAATAACATAAGGATTATATTTATATCAAATACAGCCCTATGCCACACCGCAAAATCCTTTAAAAAACTATTGACTTCTTGAACAATCAGGAATAATCTCAGATTTATATAGGACCATTATATAGGCTATTTAAAAGTTAAATTGCATTTATATTATGCGGAAATGTCTTTGTGTAATTAATCTCTAAATGTAGTAAAAAGTACCTTTGAGTAGTAAGAGGGGATCAACAAAATATTAAATTTTATGCTATAAACATATTTTTTAACTATTTTGTGTATCTCATGTTGCAAAATTATTATATTTTATTTAAATATAAAGTTTATATTTGTATTGTTTGTATTTCAAATAAAGTTTGAAATAAAACAAGTTTTACTTGAAGAAAGACAAAAAATATTAATTTGGGTTTATAATTTGATCAGGATTGAATATATTATCTTGAGTATTTATAGGTGTCAAAAAAGAAGGAGTTTTCATCAAGGTAGGATGTATTTGTAATTTTTATAAACTTTTAAGTTCTATTAAACATTTTGATGATCGTTTATTGAACAAGTTAGATGATTCTTTTTATTTCAACACAAACTTATATGCAAAACACCAAAGCTGAACAGGACTTAAGCTATATCTCATTTCAGAAGCTTTTTTGCTATAATCTTTCAAAAGTTGTTTCTCGTGATACTTTAAAATTGCATACAATAATTTGTATTTTGTTCTACTCATACTTACATACTTACTAAATGAAAGTTATTCACAAATAAATATATATATATATATATATATATATATATATATATATATATATATATATATATATATATATATATATATATATATATATATATATATATATATATATTATAATGTTTGTATATATTTAAAATATATATATATTTAATTTTTGTCATTAAATTTTTATCTTTAAATGTGACATTATGGAAGAGTTGGAGCAATATTTTACATTTTTTATTATTTATTACAACCTAGTATACAAAGTAAGTCTACTATTATGAAACTATAAAAATTCCAGCTTTTTTAGAAGTTATTACTATATTATGTATAACTATGAACAAATCTTAAAAATTGTATTTTTAAAAAAATCTAGATATATTACTGTTTTGAAATATGGCTGAAAAGAAAATAGTTAGAGTTAGTTTAAAAAAATTTTCAGCATTAAGTTTAAGTTAATTCTTTCCTAAAAGTGCAAAACAGTATTTAATTTAGTCTTTTATTGATAAAATTTTTTGTAACAAAATTGCATTTTTCGTAACAAAATTGCAATTCGCAACAAAACTCTTGCATTACTTCATGTAAACAAAAATGAATTATTTGTACTAAAAAGAGTTTTGAAAGTTATTATTTCTAACACTACCAGTCAAATTATGTTTATATAATTTTTTTTAATTAGTTCGCTTTCGATTGAAGTAACAAAGAAGAGATAGATTTTTGGGTTTAATAATCTTGCTTAATTTTGTTTTAGTCTAACATCCAGTAAAGAATGCAAAGAAACTTTTGAAGATTGCGTTGCAAGTTCTGCTGCTTCACAAGTTATTAGCTCTGAAGCTCAAATTTTAAAGTATGTTTACATAAATTTTTTTAATTAGTTTTCCACTTGCAATTAGAGTAATGAAGAAGTAATAGACCTTTGTATATAATAATCTTCTATGATTTTTTTTTAGCTTAACATCTAGTAATGAGTTCAAAGAAACTTTTGAAGATTTGGTTACAAGTTCTGCTACTTCACATGTCATTAGCTCTGAAGCTCAAATATTAAAGTATGTTTACATAAACCTTTTTAATTAGTTGTCCATTTTCAATTAGAGTAATGAAGAAGTATTGGACTTTTGTATTTAATAACCTTCTATGATTATGTTTTAGCTTAACATCTTGTAATGAATTACAAGAAACTTTTGGAGATTCGGCTGCAGGTTCTGCTGCTTCACAAGTTATTATCTCTGAAGCTCAAATATTAAAGTATGTTTATAAACTTTTTTTAATTAGTTGTCTATTTTCAATTAGAGTAATGAAGAAGTATTAGATTTTTGTATTTAATAATTTTCTAATATTGATGTTTTAGCTTAACATCTTGTAATGAATTACAAGAAACTTTTGGAGATTTGGTTGCAGGTTCTGCTGCTTCACAAGTTATTATCTCTGAAGCTCAAGTATTGAAGTATGTTTACATAAACTTTTTAAATTAGTTGTCCACTTTTAATTAGAGTAATGAAGAAGTAATAGACTTATGTATTTAATAATCTTCTATGATTTTGTGTTAGCTTAACATCTAATAATGAGTTCAAAGAAGCCTTTGAAGATTTGGTTGCAACTCCTGCTGCTTCACATGTCATTAGCTCTGAAGTCCAAATATTAAAGTATGTTTACATAAACTTTTTTAATTAGTTGCCCACTTTTAGTTTGAGTAATGAAAAAGTATTAGATTTTTGTACAAGTTATTAGCTCTGAAGCTCAAATTTTAAAGAATGTTTACATACAAATTTTGAATTAGTAGTCCGCTTTTAATTAGATTAATGAAGACGTATTTGATTTTTGGATTGAATAATCTGTTTTGATTTTGTTTTAGCTTAACATCTAGTAATGAATTCAAAGAAACTTTGGAACATTTGGTTCCAAGTCCAGCTTCTTTACATGTTATCAGCTCTGAAGCTCAAATGTTAAAGTATGTTTGCATAAACATTTTTAATTAGCCGGTTACTTTCAATTGAATTAATAAAGAAGTAATAAATTTTTGGATTCAATAATCTTGTATGGTTTCGTTTTAGCTTAGCATCTAGTAATGAATACATAGAAAGTTTTGATGATGTTATTGCAAGTCCTGCTGCTTCACAAGTTATTACTTCTAAAGGTCAAATTTTGAAGTATGTTTACATAAACATTCTTAATTAGTTGTCCAATTTCAACTGAAGTTAAGAAGAAGTAATAGATTTCTGTAATTAATAATTTTTTATGATTTTGTTTTAGCTTAACATCTAATGTAGAAAGTAGTTTTCAATAATTTATAACACTTCCTGAAGTGCCAAAAAATTTTTTTTAAAGTTACAGTTTTGAAGGAAGGTTGATTTAAATAAAGAATAAATAATATTTACAGTTTAAATTGATTTTAGTATTTGTTTTTTGTGTTTATAGTTTAGATTATTACTTGTTTGATTTAACTAGCTTGTAAAGATTTTTTATATTAAAATATTTAGTTTCTTTTTGTTGTTAGAGATCAGTATATGAAAAACTGCATAATATGCAGTGTATCTACTTTGGATCTTCCTAGTCATATGGCACTGGAACATAATTGGTCTATAGCAAGTAGCAAGAGTGTTGTTGGGGTTTTTAACTTGAGAAAACCTTATAAAAAAAAATCTTCTCCATTAAAATTTAAAAACTATCATAAAAAAAAAACATGTCCAGTACCCAACTGTTACAAAGTTACAAAAAATATTGGCGAACATCTGAAAAGTAAGGCTCATAATATTCATCCTGGAAAAGAATATTATGCACTTTTAAAAAGTGCAAAAATATACAAAGGAATAGAGATAAGTAATGAATCTCCCAGTAAAGCTCTTGAGATCTATAAACCCAGAGTTTCATCAAACAGTTCTGAAAATGCATCTTCAAATAATGACAATTTTTTAAATAATCCAACATCTTTAATTACAGAAAAACCTCAGCATTTTAATATGGAAAATCTAACTATTCCAGTTTCTGTATTGCCTCAACTAAGACCTAGTGTATCTAAGGTCCCAAATACATATTGTTTAGATGAAGATTATGAAGATGTTGGCACTGATAATGATGACAATAATAATGACTCTGATTATGTTTTTTCTGATACAGAGGAAATTTCAAATCAGTCATTAAAAGTTAAATTAAGCTCATCGGTTGAAACTTTGCTAAATGATTTTTACTATTTTTACACAGGTCCAGATAGAGGTCGTAGTTCTAGATCTCTTGAAAGGGTTAGAGAGGATGTCAAGAGAATTTTACTAGCTGTTAATGCAACATCATCTGTTAATGTACTTTTTGAAAATGACACTGATATCATTAGAAATCATTATCTTCAAAAATATTGTGTTGAGCGAAAATTAGAAGCAGGCTCAATAAAAACCTACTTAAATTCATTAAAAGATTTTTGTTTATTTCTTTCAGCATCAAAAAACAGGCCGTCTAATCTCTCTGTTGAAGATATATATAAAACAATTATGAACATAGAAAATTGGAAAAAAAAATATAAAGCTAAAGCTAATCTACAAAAATATAAAAAAGCAGAGGATGACTATGAAATGCTTGTTACACCAGATCAAATTAAAAAATATGAAAACAGCAAAAATGCATTATTTGCCAAGGAATTGCAAGACAGTTTAAAAACTGATAATGCTAAACCAATATCTCAATTTGAGTATTGTTCATATAGGGATCATATGATTTATATTGTTCATTTTTGTGGTGCCCACAGATCTGGTGTTACTGCTCATATGAGCATGAAAGAGTATGCAAGACACAAAGTTTTAGATAATGGCATTCGAGTGGTTAGTGTTTGGGATCACAAAACCGTTGCAAAGTATGGTCCAGCTCGAGTAACACTAAATCCATTAGAGTTCGAATGGTTTGAAATATTTGTTAAATTTATTAGACCAAAGTTGCCAATTATTAAGTCAGATAAGGTTTTTTTATCTTGGTCTGGAAACGAAATGTCTCCCGGAGATATTAGTGGCAGATTAAATTCCTTATGGGTAAAAGCTGGTATTTTTGATGGGCGTTGTATTCCTAAAAAATTATCAGCTAACATAGTTCGGAAAACAACATCAACTATGGTAAATGATGAAAGTAGTCTGTTTTATAACCAGAGAGGTATTGTGGCAGCTTCCATGGCCCATAGCAAAAAAACTGCAGCTGTCCATTAAGAAACCAAAAATCAGTTGGACCATGCTGTTAAAGGAAGCAATATAATCAGAAAAAGTTTTCAAACATCACCATCAAAACTAAACATTGATTTTACTCCTCATTCTCCGATCAATATTAATCAAGTAAGTTTTAATACTCCTAAAAAAATATGGAGTAATGAAGAGACCTCATTATTAAGTTCACTATTCCCAGAAAATCAAAATATAACATATAGCCAAGTTAGATCTTCGCTTGCTAATTCACCATCCAATAGTTTTAATTGTTCTCCAAGACAAGTGTACGATAAATTAAAAAGCATCAAGAGAAAATGCACTGTCACAGAAGTAGACACAAAGGTTACTTTGTTAAATTTTAGTTTAGTTAATTTTTTTAATTTAGATAATATATATATATATATATATATATATATATATATATATATATATATATATATATATATATATATATATATATATATATATATATATGAATATATAGATATATAGTATTTAATTTAGACAAAAAGGCATTTGAGTTATGATAGGAAAAGCTGGTCAGCAGAGCAACTAAATGATTTAAAAATCCATGGGAAAGATCTAATTTTGGGAGGACCTCTTTCTCGAACTCGAATAGTAGATGTTCTTCAAAACACTAGTTTATTAGAAAATTTTACAGTTACCCAGATTAGAACACGTATTAACCATGAAAGAAGTTAAAGTAGCGCAACGTTTTTAAAGCAGTTATGATTAGAATATATTTTTATCAGTTTATATTTATAAATAAACTTTTTTCAAAAGTTTGAATAAAATGGAACCAACTATTTGGTAAGGTTTAAAAATATAAATCAACTG
The DNA here is from genome assembly GCF_058129835.1 of Hydra viridissima. Taxonomy (NCBI): domain Eukaryota; kingdom Metazoa; phylum Cnidaria; class Hydrozoa; order Anthoathecata; family Hydridae; genus Hydra; species Hydra viridissima. The sequence continues at coordinate 11,613,975 of NW_028324307.1, read as the reverse complement.
AGGTTTTGGGAATTATTAAAGAGTTACATTAATCATAAAAATTAAATTTTTAAAATACATAAAGTTTCTTGTTTCAATAAATATTCAATAAAGTTAAATTTTTTGTCTCATTTTTTTGTTGGTTCTTTTTTATTTAAAGCTGCATTGCCCAATGCTGTTCGAAATACTCTTTTTAGTTCTTGAGAATATTTTGGTTTTAATATTTAAGTAAATAAAATATTTAATTTGGCATAAATTTATACTTCCACAATTAAAGTTTTTTCTTTATTTGTTATAGTTATTTGTTATAATTATTTTTATTGTATATATATATATATATATATATATATATATATATACACACACACACACACAGACACACAGACACACAAAATTATCGTGCTAGTTTATTAAGTATTTTAGTAAATTAAGTTTGTATTATATTTTTAAAGTTAAAGTATAAAAGATGAGAGATATTTGTTTGAGTTATTATAGTTGTTAAAAATGTGTGGTAAAAATACATAAATAATTTAATTGTATAAATACAGTATTACTGTGACCTAATCTGGCAAAATGGAATTTTTTTAAGATATTCTAGTCATTAGCATGTTAATAAGTTTCTACATGGATAGTTTTTACAGACCATTTACAACTGTATGTATTGAGGAATTCTATTATCACTGAATGAGGAAAAAAATATTGCAGACTAGCATTTTGGAATTTTGAGCCCAATTCTAAGGGCTACAATTTGTTAATAACTACAAAAAAAAAATAATAATAATAATTTTCATCTAAGAGTCTGGTTCCAGATTAGGTCACATATTTAAATATCTTTAGTAGTACTTCAGTAAGTATCAGTTGTATTTTCCCCAGTTTTTGAATATTAACTATTAAAGATTTTTAATAGACTTTTCAATCTAGAATAAATTAATGTTCTGTGTTTTCTACAAAGTACTAATAAAAAACTTATGTCATTCAGATATTTAGATTATGGCTATGTATGGTTCAGGAGAGCGGAGATGTTTGATAAGTTACTTCATATCTAATTGATTATTAAAATATTATTTAAAACTTTTTTAAATAGTTGTTACTTAATAACCATTAAAAAATATATAATTTTAAAATAATAAAATTTATTTAAACTGTTATTACTTAAGTTTTAAAGTATTATTTTCAATTTATTGTTTTGTATATACTTTTCTTGTTTTAGCATATAAATAATGTTTGCAATATTCTCATGGTTTGGATGCAAATAGCTGATATCTTAGTTTCATAATCTTGTGTTTTGTAGTTCAAAATTGTTTTCCTAACCTAAACTTATTTCTTAGACATTCTCTACATGCTGAATGTTATTTGAACTGCCACACTAGACCAAAATTTCTAATATTTTTGAACTTTTTTCAAGTTTTTTTTTATGTTTATAGCTTACTTTTCATTTTGCCTTTTAAAAACTTATTCAATTTGTCATCATTTTTGCTTCTTTAAACCATTAAAGACCTGTACCACATTCCAGATCATCACCAGGTAACATACTCCAGGTCATCACCAGATATCACACTCCATGTCATCACCAGGTACCACATTCCACGTCGTCACCTGGCACCGCATTCCAGGTCATCACCAGGTACCACATTCCAGGTCACCCATTTTTATTTTTATTAATTAGTATTCTTTTACTCAATTTTTATTTTATCTTGAAATAAATTATAAATGAAATTTTTTTACTAAAACAAGTTTTATCATAGTGCGTTTCTCTGCTCTCCTTACGTTACACAATTTTCCATTGGCCACAGAGATGGACAATACTCAAACTTTAATTGAGGATTTGTAAAAAGTTACAAAAAACTGCACGTTTATATACTTAAAGCTAAGAAATAAAAACAAATATTTTTATAATAATCCATTAAACTTTAACTCATCTCGATCCCCTTTTTTACTTGCATTCTTTTTCCACAATTAAATTTATCAAATGTTGATTTTTTACAGCTGTTTTTGCATTTGCGACAACTTTAGCTAGGTATGCATTTCATTTTCAAAAATTCTCTTAAAATGGCTACCCCTAACATAACTGTGTATTTATGTGAGTGCCTATACTTAAATCAGTTGTTGAAATGCTTACAATAATTACAGAAACCTGGTGCTATCTGCAAAATGGGTAAGAAAAAATTAAGTATGTTTTTATTATTATATTTATTGTTTTAAATGACAAAACAAAGAAATTTTTTATTTTAAATTTTATTTGATTTTTCTTAGTGCAAAATGAAAATTTATAGTGTCTAAAGTCAAAATCTAAACCAACATTAAAATTATTTAAAAAACAAGTACAATATTAAAAAAATCATTAAAATTTATGTATATGTATAAATTTAAAAAAATTGGAAAAAAAAATTAAAAAGAACAAAAACAAATACTTAGTACATTGAGAAAGTTGAGATGTCACCAAAAAAGAATTGTTATTGCATAAGATTTTAATTTAGTCATAGTTTAACAATTACCAAAGTGTGTTTGGTATTGGTTTTTGTAACTCAGTATACTTTGCATTACTATTTTAATAATACTTTATTTTATTTTTAGGTTGTTATGCGTATGTCATTAATATTTTGTTCAAATTCAAAGTTTCGATTACCTGATGTTTTGTTTTTATTGTTTAGAAAAGAAATTTTTAGAAAGATTTTTTTAAAGTTGTTTATGAATCCACTTTTAAAAAACATAAAATGTAAAAACTTCATTGACGAAGATATTTTAATTTGAAGCTGTCCCTTAGTAATGACAACAAAATAGGCAGGAGGCGAGGTCTGAAATATTTTGACAATATTCGACAGGGGGAGGTCAAAAAAGGGTTACGTTAACAATATCATTTTTTTAAATAAATTTAGTTATTTAAAAAAAAACTGGGCAGCGATTGTACTGAGGGAAGTCTTTTATAGCGTAGCGTGTATTTAAATACACCATAAATATTCGGAACTCTTTTAAGAGATTATATATTTAATAAACAAACATTAAATTGGATATAATCCGCTCTGTTTTTAAATTCTGTAAACTGTAGACCAATTTAAAATCTCCTTTGTTTCTTTAAAATATTAGAGCGAATTGTGTATACTCAACTCTTTGGTTTTCTAAATGTGTCTAAAATAATTAACAAAGAGTTTTCAAATCAAACGGAATGGTTTAAGACAAATAAACTATCCTTGAAAACAAATAAAACACAATAGACATTTTAAACACGCTTAAACTATGCTAATATCTCTTGGTGCAGCTCTAATGTATAGAAGATTAAACGACTGCTAAGTTGAATGTGCTGTCAGAATTATTTCGAATGCAGGTCGATTCACCCATTTTAAAGATCTTTTCAAAAATAATATTAAAATATTTTTTACGTAAAAATTTATCAAATCCTTATTTTTATGTATCTAAAAAGGAAAAAAAAATAATGTGGAGATGATGTTTTAATCAATGTTAGGAACAAAATGACAAAATAAATTTAGTTTTATCAGTATTAGGAGAAAGTTTGTTAATTAAAAACCACTAATTTACTTTATCTAACTGTTCGTTTAAATGTTTAAAAAAGTATTTATAGTCATTTGCAATTAGAATAAAATTTATAAGGTTTGATGATAAATAAAAACCATTTATGTACATTAGAAACAACAATAGTCCTAGAATCGAGCTTTTTTTTTCAGTTTCGGGTTCAAAAAAAGCATTTTTTTGAACCCGAACTGTTTTTTTACAACATGAAGTTTTTTTTAAAATAACCATGGTCTGTTGAACATTATACGCTCAAGTATCTTTGAGAAACAAGGGAATATAGAAATTGGTCTGTAGTTTTAAATGTTGGAGGCATCTCCACTCTTAAAAATTGGTGATTCAGGCAGTTTTTAACTTAATCGGAACGACACCTAATTTTAAAGGAAGTTTAAAGATATGTAATAAAGATGTTTCACTATCATCAAGTACAGATATTACAACATTTGCGCTGATTTTATCAAAACCTGCGCTTTTTTTTTTAAAACTATTAATAGTAATTCGCAAACTTTAAGATTAGATTCGTCCATATGCGTACTATATCTTTTTAAATAAAAATCAAATTGTTGAGCTTAGCGGAACTGTTTTAACAAGTTCGGCCCTATATTATCAAAGAATCTGACAAAAGTTTTGATAAACTAGCTTTTTATTAATCAAAAGTTTTTTTGGAAGAATATTTTTTATAATTTTGTTTTTTCCAATTATTTCATCAATAACATGCCACGATTTTTTAGTGTTTTTAATTGTATTTTCTAATAATTTTTTCGTAATAAATTTTTTTTAAAGTGTTTTTTGGTTTTTCAAATAGATTTTTATAATTTTAAGTATTTATCATACAGTTCATTTTATCATTAAAATAAAAAAACAATTTTTTCAAACCAGTTTTAAGTTATATGTTTAATTTCAGTCATATGTCTGCAAACATCTTTAAAGGTTGAAAAAAATTAGTTATTTCAAGTTTAAAATCTGTTTTTTCCATTTTATATTAAAGTTTTTAATAATATAAGGGTGAAGAACACACAAATTGACATACGACTAGTTAGACATTTAAAGTTAAACCTCTTAAGGTTTATTTAAAAGTCTAAACTCAAAATATAAACTTTACTGTGATATGAACCACCCCTATTTTATAATGCCATAAAACTATTCAACTAAAATTCCGGTCTTTAAATTACCATAGATTAACATATATATTTTATTTGAATATATATTTTTTTTTATTTTTTTGTAGAAAATATGTATACATATTTTCTTACTCCATCGCAAAAAATATGTTAAGTTTTAAACAATATCTATAGATATTGTTTAAAACATATCTTTTAAAACTTAGCATATCATATTGTTTATAAACAAATGTTGCAGACATGAAAAAAAAAACATGTTTGTTACCACCGAGAACAAACAAGTCGAAAAAGTTTGAGAACTTGCATTAACGGCGTTGAGTAATCAAGCATTTTTCAAAAAATTTGATTCATTTCCTGAAAAATCTTGATTAACCACCATTGAAACTTTTTTGCTATTTGTCCACCTAATCAAAAACATTCAAAACAATTGCTCACAGAAAAAAAAGGAGAACTATTTTTTTATGAAAATTGTGTTAAGAAAAAAGCTTGTTGGAGTCATTTAGTAATACCTTTTGAAGCTAAATCTTATAGTCTAACGAAAAAACACTTTTAGAATGAAGTTTTTGTTTGACCAAGTCATTTTGAAGCGCTCTACTTAATCATCCTGAAACCTCCAACATCTTAAGAATTAATGAGATCCAAACGATGATTGATTAAGATCATCCAAGATCCAAACGATGATTGATTAAAATTTATTTGGGATTTTGAAGAAATGGGATTTCGTATGACAAGTAATCAGGGGAAGCGTATAAAACAATTAACACATGATACAGGACATTCCATAAATCATACATGTAAAGGAATTGTTGAGCTGAAAAAAACTCTATTAAGAGAAACACACAAATATGTTATGTTGGGAAAATTTTTTACAGACCCACTTGAAAAAGAATTCAGCAAGTTAAGATGGTGGCACATATTTTTTAAGCGTCAAACAAATAATTGAAAAGTTCAATATTTCTAAAACTTCACTTTTGTTGTCATATAACATTAATGAGTCAGCTCCTGATGCAGGACATTCTTACCAATTTTGTGAATTTTTATTTGATGAATCTTCAGCTGAGATAATTTGACAAAACTAAAAAAAAGTATAACTATTCAATGAAAGACGTCTTTTGTTTATATTGCCGGATCTGTGTCTCCTAATGATGATTTGCTTTACTAAAATAAAATTTTAACCAGAAAAATGTTTTATTTTGAAAAGTTTGGTCAATATCTAAAATCACTCCATAGAGGTGAGTTAAAATTCCTATTAATACTGTTCAATGTGTTTTCTTCACACTTGTGCTCTTTAACTCTATTAAAAATAAAGTTTGTTGGACATTTCTGTGCAACACTTTTATGCTTATATCGGAGCGTTACTCTTTTGACATGGAACAACATCATGATAATATACTTTCACACTTTTTACACCAGAATCAAACAAAAACCGTCTCTGAAAATTTTAAAGTTGTCTTGTTAAGTCAAAAGCTATTCATTGACACTTGTGTTTTTATTTCTTTGTTGACATTTATTAATTGAGTTAAAGTTTCTGTTTTATGATTTTAAAAGTATTCCTAATTTCTTTTAATCACTAAAATATATTCCTATGTAGAGGTGTAGTTACCCTAACAGTATTTTATTTAACTTTTATTTTTTACCTGATATAAACCTTTTTTTTATTTCATTATTTAACCCTTTGAGGACTGACGGAACTTATGTCCCACTACATTAACTCCTGTAAGCATCTGCGTCTCGTTATTTTTTTTTTTATTCGAGACGAGACAATGATATCCGGGATACAATTTTTAAAATCCGAAAGAAAATTTATTGTCCCGGTTTAACTTTATTCCGGGACAGTTTATTCGTCAATTTTTTCCGGGACATTACTCGTCTCGTTATGCTTGTTCCGGTTCATTTCAAAGAAAACGATTCCGAAACGTAGACCCTTAAACTCCTGTTTTTCTCTTAAACCGGTTTTTTTTTTTTTGCTGTAAAAACATTGCGTAAGTTTTCACTTGGTTTTTAGTCATGTTTTAAAATTACATTTAATTGCTTGTTATCAATTATTTTTTAATTCAGATGTAAGGGTCTGCGTCTCGGAATCGTTTTTTCTAAGGAAAGTATCCGGTAACTAAGCAATATAAGAATCCATAACAACTAAATTTAAAAAATTATCACTTTTGTAAGAAGTGTGATCTCATATTGGTACTCATGCCAAATTTAGTGAATATAGCACTTATAAAATATCTGCAGATAACAAAAGTAGGTTGTTGCTAAGCAAAATAAAGGTATCCATAGCAACGAAATAAAAGAATATTACCTTCATAAAAAGCGCAGACATCATATTAGTACTCATACTAATTTTAGTGAATATAGCTCTAATATTAAATTAGTTATGAATTTTGTCCAGTAAAAGTGCATTCTGGCCCACTGTGCATACTTTTATTTGTGTTGAGAATTTTTTTAGAGCTTCTTTAATGTATAACTAAATAATTGAAGTTTAGTTAAAGTGTTTTAAAGTTTTGCATACACTACCTTTTTATAAAATTTTAGGTGGGACTAATAAGTCCCGTCAGGCTTTACGGGCTAATATTTTTAAAGGATGTATTGCTCGATTTATGGTGTAGACCGAAAATCAATGGGGTTCTTGAGCGTACTTTATGTAATGCTTATGTGGTCTATAAAATTTAAGTGGTAAAAAAATTATATAATGCAGTTTAAAAGATCAGTCGCACAATCGTTAATAATACTTAGCAGACTACCCAAAAAAGGACGCCCAATGTTATCACCTTCTTTATCAACAAAAAACGCCGAAATTCTAATTATTCAATACCTTTGTCAATTAGAGGAAAAAATCAAGGCATTCATCGACCTTTCTATGAAACTAACCTTGGAAGATGTGAAGTATGCTCAAAAGAAAAGGTTGAGTCAAGACCACATTTTAAATCCACTACTTGTAAGGTTTTTTTTGTGCATAAATGAAAAAAAAAAAGTTTTTCGAAATATCATAGCATTTAAATAAAATGTGTTTAATAACAAAGACTTTGTTTTTTCTTTAACTAAAAATTTTTTTAAAAAAAAAGCTTTTATGGCCTGACGGGACATATTGGTCCCACTTCAGTTTCCATAGTAACAATCACCCTGGTATATTGAAAAAATGTGTATTGTCTATTACTGGATCCTAATTAGTATATTTCAATTGTATATTTTATTAAACACCAGCGTTTTCCTCCCTTAGGCCTTAAAGGGTTAAGCAATTTTATAAATTGAAACAATAAAATAAAGTTTATTATTAAAAACTTAAAAAGATTTATAAAGTGTACAAATTTTTAATTCGTTTAATATTTTTTATAACGAGAGAAACATATTTTGTTTTAAAACAAATATCATCATATTGGTTTTTGAAATATCGGCCCACACACTTTTTCCTGGCGGATTCAACTTATTGATGGTTGTTTAGAAGTATAGTCGGAATTCGGACGTTCCAATCGGAATTTAGAGATTTGAGGACATTTTAGGATGTAATAGTACCTACTGTTTTCTTACCCCCGAATTTTAATTTTTGAATACCCCTAAATTTATAGTTCTTACACAGTTATCATAGTTATCTTATGGTTTTTTCAAGAGTGCTTGCAGATTTGTAAAGAGTAATTTAACAAACATCGATTCTGCTATTTTTGTTTACTCTTTTTCTTTTTTTTTTCTTGTTTGGGCTTCAGTAAAGGCCGAGAATAAAAACAAATTTACCTTAAGTATATTTATTGATCTAACTAAAGCTTTTGACACCGTTGATCGTTGCATCTTGTTAAAAAAGTTAAAGTATTATGGCGTAATAAATAAGAACTACATTTGCATTAATAGTTCCCCTACTATTAGAAAACAACATGTTCAAAACTAGGAGTTCAAAATACTTAAAGTCCCGTGTGGAATACCACAAGGATCAATAATAGGCCCTGTCTTATTAAACTAAACCCATAATGAGAGACATGAAAATGATGAATGTTTATGAAATAAATATTAATCAACACTTAATTTTAATGCATAAATATACAAATAACCTCTCTCCAGCTAACTTTATTTGTAAGTTTGAAAAAAATATAAATGGAAAGTATTTCTTAAGAACAAATCAATAAAAGTTCTTTTAAATTTTCAATGAAATTAAATAAGTATACAGAGTTTTTGATAACATTTCGAGGACCAAGAAATGTAATTATTTTCAAAAAAAAAAAAAGCTAATAATAATATAATGATAAAATCTTAAAATCATTAAACACATCAAAGTTTAAAGCTCTCTTTTAGTTATTTATGTATTGGTTAATATATTTTAAATCTTTGAGTTTTTAAATTAGAAATTTAGCATCTTACTTATATCTGCAGTCTATTAGAACTTTTTGACAATCTATATTTTTTAAGAAACTCTATGAAAAGATTGAGATGGTATTGCATTACCCATATCTTCTTTGTGCCCCGATCTGTTTTTTAAATTGTCTTGTTTATTTATATTGTTTTAACGTGAAACCTTTATGTAACTTATTTTATTCAAAAGCAAAATATATACTACTAAAAACAAAGCAACTTTATATACTATTAAAAAAAATAAAAGGCAAACAAAAAAAAAAGGTTCCTAAACCAGAGAAATCCAACCTTTTTACAGAGCATGCATTATTTTATTTGAGGGCTACAAATTTAATTTTTGAAAAATTAAACTAATTTAAAACATTAATTTTAAAAGGATGATCCCTCTCACAAGGGTGAATCCAAAGGGTTATTCCTCCCCACTCGTTTTTGAATATTTTGTTTTAGAAATCTATATATTTAACTCAGCACGTTGTTTAAAAACACAAGTAATTTTGGGAGGCTGGTTAAAAGAGGAATGACACTTTAATAAAACTGTGTGGCGCAAATTTTAAATTAAGGGCCTACTCGGTAACAAATTATTGAATCCAAAAATTATCTCTTGATAGATCGTCTGTATCCGACAAATTAAAGAATTTCCCTTGCTTTGATAATTGTTAGTCTGTGCTATTTGGGTTTCTGGCAAATCGTTAGTGTACTATTGGGGGTAAGGCCAGTTTTGAAGAGTTTTTGAGGACTCAAAAACCAAAATACATATATTGATACATAAATGGAAAATTAACATATACAGAAAATTAGATAAATTGTGGTTTATTCAAACATGCGAAACGTCAAATTCAAATAAACTTTTACTTTATTATTATTACATATTATTCACTATATTTTATTCCACCATTAGCTGTAATTTATTCCTGTGTTTTTGGTGACAGAGAAAATAAATGCCAGACACAACTATGAGGCTGTTTATTAATTACGTCAACCCCCCCCCCTCTCCTGCTCACCAAACTTCAAGAGACACAACATTTGATTACCTCTTACCCTCCAAGCACTACGTTACAAACGACTACTAACGCTGCTTCAAATTACTTTTTTTTAAGTAAATAAATTTATTAAAAAAAGTAAAAGTGTTGACGTCCACTTTTCTTGACCTACTACTCTCCCCCTTGTCAACAACTGTCAAAGCATTTAAGAATCCTCCTCCCCCTATTTTGTTGACATCATTAAAGTAAAGCCCAAATAATAGAAATGACCAGAATCCTACTATATCAGCTATTCTGTGTAAGAAAAAGCTGAAAATCTATAATTACTTTTAAAGCAGGGGACTTGCTTAACCTCTTATCACATTTTATGTTTCTAATTTTTCTAAAAATGTGTGTACACAGCATAAAGTCATCCAGGGTAATAAAAAAAAATTGTTTAATTTTGTCAAAATAACGTTATTCTAACAATAACTTGATTAGACAATTAGTTGTAAGATACACGTTTTTAATAAGAAACGAGTTTATAAGAAACTTGCACTAGAAGCCCCAAAATCTTTAGAAACTTTTAGTGATAAGTTACTTTTGAATAATAAACTTATTTAAGAGTTGGAGGAATATTTTTTTAACTTTTACCTACTTATTACATCAAGATTACACAAAGTTATTATCTACAACGGAGAACAACAGCTTAAATTAAAAGGAAAACAACATTATCTACAACAGAGAACAACAGTTTAAATTAGTATTTCATTTGCATGTGCAATTAAATGGAATTTTACTAAGAAACTTTTAGTACTAGATTTAGAACAAGCTTTAAAATAAGAAACTTTCAAATACTAACCCATTAGCTTGGTTTCTTATAAAAAAAAAAAACAACTAAAAAAAAACTTGTAACCTATAACAAATTTTTAAAATTTTGTTAAAATTATTCACAATAGACTTAAAATAATACAATGAATAAAACTGAATACATATTTGAATATTATAATTTAACAAAACGTTTAAAATTTTGTTTATTGAACTACATTAGAATTTATAAATATGTAGATTTTAAAATATGTTGACCTTTTTCTAGATAACTGATTAGAATTCAGCATTCAGCATCTAACTTACAAAAAAAAAACTTAGGAAAATGCTATAGATATCATTATTATTTAGTAGAATTCAGTAACTAAGTAACTAAAAAAACTTAGATGCTACTGTTGATAAGGACTGCGAATAATGTTTATCACTTAAGCATCTAATTCATCTGTGCTCATTTTGACTATAAGTGTGATCAAAATAAACAGTCTTAATCTGAAAAGGTTTTGCAGTGGCTTTTGTTTCTAATCCAATCAACAACAACAACAACAAAAACTTTGACTTTTTAACCATTATTTTACAGGGTAACTGTATTTATCTGAAAGATTTTTATTGCTGTAGTACAGTCTGTACATATGATACATTCCAAATGTATCGCATCACAAATGTCATTGGTGATGCATGGAATAAACATTTGCAGAGTATTGTACATTATGACATATGACAGCAATCTATTATTGAAATCAGCAATCTAATTATTTAAATAGTTGTATTTACAAAAATAGCATACAGAAAACATTACTTCCTTTGCTTCAATTGAATTCCTAGATTAACTTCATTTTTAATAACATCATTTTATATAAGCTCATCATAACATGATAAACATTAGGAGTTCAACTAAAAAGTAAAACTATTTGCAACAAATCTTTTGGTGCTTCCCAAATATATCAAGTTTAAGATACAAAGGTTTGATCCAAGGTACTCGTTTACATATCCGAATGTTCATTAAAACATGTTTTATTTTATTGATATGCTAACTAGTGTTGGTCCTTTAGAAGCATCTTGTGAAATTTTTATGACCATAAAAAAGTGTTAAGTCTTTTTTAGAATCAATAAAATCATTTTTGACAGTTTTTTATGTTGAAAAGTTCTGTTAAATATTTCATTCTCTGTTAAATAATCCCATATTTTCAACTGTTGTGATTAATTTGTAACTTTATCAGAATACAAGCTTTATTAAAAAGATTTTCACTATGCCAAATAAACATTGATCGATATAACATGAAATTGTTAATAGAAATTCGTTTTAAAAAGAAACCAGTACATTGAAACTACACTAATGATGTTTGGCAATCAAAGATCACACTTTAAGCTTCACCATTTATTTACCTCTGTAGTCAACAAATAGCTAAGCCGGCTTAGCTATTTGCGTAAAAATCGCAATTTTTGGTACCAATATTAATTTTGGTACCAAAATAAAATCGTTCCTATTTACGGCTCTACCAACCATCAACATTATAATAATAATATTGTTTAATGTTTAGTTTGGTTTAACTTTTTAAACAAAAGCTTTCATGACGTCATTTAAACATGTGCGCAGAAGAAAATATTACTCAACTACCTTACACAATGATATATATTAGGTAGATGTCTAACTTCACAAAACTTCCGTAAGAAAAAGTGAAGCATGTTTTTTAAGTTTTCAATGCCGGTAGCCGTTTTATTTTAATTGACAATAATGAATTTTTATTTTGCTTTGATTTATCATTGTGTCATTTCAGGCTGGCAAAAAGTTTGCTTCACTGCGGAAGCGCGAGTTAGATATCAAGTTAATATATATCATTGAGCTTACATGTTTTCTCCTTTAAAAGTCTGATTTATGTGTGCTACTACATTAGCGTGCAAAGGTTTATAAACAACTAAATATTTCGAGTTTTTTCGTCATAACTTTTTGCTAGAATGAAATTTAGAACAATTGTTCTTCAAATGTAACAACATAGTACAACAAACTCAAAAAAAATGATAGCTTGTAACGGAAGGAAGAAATTCAAACTTTTGAAAACATAATCGGGCAAAAGTATGTAAGCAGTTCCTTGCCCCATAAACAAATCAAAATTTCATTAAGAAAACATATTTATATTAAAATTACTGGATATAATTTTTTAATTAAATTTAAAAAAATGGTTAAATTTAGTGTCGTAAATCTCCAAAGTAAGAAAAAGGAACAATTCTACCGCAATCGTCATTTTTAACATTGGTTTAATATCAGAAATTAATATGAAGTTATTGCCGGAAAAATGTTTCATGGACCAAAGGTTTTAAAAAACAATTGTCTGTTTGATTAAATTAATAAGTTACCTAAACTATAACTTTTTGTTAAATTATAAACAAGATTAATGTAAATAAAATTTGTTTAATTTATATTCTAGCTTACCACTCTAATCATTATTTACTTTAATCAATGTTTACAATATTTTATTAAAAATTATATACGTTTTTTAAAGAAACAAGTTAATCGTTCAAAGTAAATTTTTCCAAAAATACCCTGAAAACGAATGTTACAACATATAACTATCTGAAATACGGTTTAATATTTCCTCATACTTGTTTTTGCAATAGAAACTCAGCTATGTTACTCTGGAAAAGTGGTTCACTGCTCTAGTGTTAATGGCGCAGCTTCTTCTTTGCTCGTATTCCCAATTTTTATTTGAGAAAATATTTTTTCTCAGATAAGCTGAGTGAGCAAAGTTTGGTTATTGAGATTGACAAACTTTCTTGGTGAACGAGGACGTGTATATATTACGATTCGAAATTTGTAGAATATTAGCATCAAAGGTATAACCTTTGCGTTTTATTAGCGAATGACTATTTTGAATGACCAGTATATTCTAACATTCTTATTATTAACACGAAGTATATTGAAATATATTGATGCCGATAGTTAAATTTTGAAAGAAAAACTTAAAAAACCAAGCTTTAGAACGGTTTCTTTTCTACGTGAAATTTTAATTAATTATAAGTATATGCAGTCCTATTCCAGAAGCGTAGCTTCAGAAAATTCGCCTCTTCCGCTGAAATGTAATTTAGGGTCACTTAAGTTATCCCATTTGTAAAAGCAATACCGTTTTTTTACTTTTTCATTAATGCATCAAAAAGATTTACAGAAAATAAATAAATACTAAAATTTTACATCAAAGGATCTTTAAGAAATTAAAGCACTGTCATTTTCAATTTTACCAAATTTATAAGTAATTTCCATTACTTCCATTTCATGTGCAGTTTTTACCATATTGAAGAGGATTTGAAAGATCAAAATAATTTATGGTTTGATTTAAATTCAAGCGTTCTGCGATTGTAAAAGGTTCAGCGGAAGACAGTATAGAAAGGGTTTTATTGCCTATGTTCAACTTGATGCTATAGCGTAATATTTTTAAATGATTGTCAAAACACTTTAGGCATAGAATAAATAAGCTATTCATTTTAAAAAATCTAAGAGCTTTAATATTTTATTAGAAAAATATGTTAAATTAGCAAAGGTGGTTTTAATTTGGAGTTCATTTGTAAAGTCATCTTCATATTTAATTTATTAATTACTTTATTAGTTGAATTCTTTGACTTTGATAGTTCGACAGACATTTTTATATTACTTCTTTAGTTTTTTTTCTTATGGTACTGGTCAACCTTTTCTTCATGATTAAAAAAATAAATTTATTAATAAATACAAAACTAATTTGAATTAAAGTAGTGAAGCAAATAGTTTTCTATTTCTTTAAAATAGACTTTTTTTTCATTTTGTTCTCCCGCATATGTTTTTTTTGGTTGAAAGCTCATCGCTCGCTTAATGAATTTATGATATAATTATATTGAAAAAAAGTCTAATGCAACCCACACAAAATATATTGCAGTAAATCAATAACTTTCTGAAACATTTTTGTTGCGGAAAATGATGTCGTTCTTCAACTCAAACTAATAGTGTTTACTTTGATCCCTGCGACAACTCATAGTACTCTCTTTAATCTCAACTCTTTTAAAAGTCTGTTTTTTTGAGAAAACTATTTTTAATGTTATTTTGCAAATACAATTTTGTTTAAGGTCATTTCATTTTAATAACATTTCAAATATTTCTCACAAGAGTATCCGATGCTGCAGATTCAATTATTCTCTCTACTTATAGATTAATCTTGATCCACTTACAATGCTGGTTTTCAACGCCAATGATACCTGTACATTGTTGGTTCTATTTGTTTGAATTCTAGAATTCAAAAGCCAAGAAATTATGTTATAGTAAGTCAGTTAGAGAAATTGTAAATAAACTGCTAATTCTTTTTTGTGAAATCATTTATATGTCAAATACCGAATAAGGATCATTTTTTTATATTATTTTAGCTATGTTAGATTGAATAGTTTAGACTCAGAACATCATTTAAAACGACTTACTGAACCATGTTTAAAACTTGATTTAAAGTGGACTTATTTGAAACGTTCAAAACTTCGCCTAAAGTGGACTTATTTTAAACATGTTTGAAACCGCGCCTAAAGTGGACTTAAATATACAGGCTAAGTATAGCGTTAAAAACGAGTGTAAAAACCTCTTTAATATACTTTACAGAAAAACATCTTTTAAATAAACTCAGTAAATAATTTCTTTTGATTAAAAATAGACAACTTTACGAAACTTTTTTTCAGAACAAAACCTATGCATTATAAATATCATATTTCCTTATTAATATCATATAAACCTTATAAATATCATATTTTATCATATATCTTTAGGAATTGAGATTTAATAATCTTTATAAGTTCTATTAGTATCAGGTGTATGATGTTTCATGGAAGAAAAAAAATTTATTAAATACTTTTAAATTTTATCCATTTAAACGCTTCTCAAAATGTAAATCCACTTTAAGCGATGTTTTGTACAATGACTAAATATACATGGGAAAAAAAGCGAATGCTGAAACTCAAAATTATGTTATTAAAGCTAAACCTTCTATCCGCCAATTTTCGAATAAATCATATTCTAATTAGAAAACTGGTTATTGACTTCTTAAGAACAATAGCAAAATTCTAATTATATTCCTCCAGACAAAAAAGTTGAAAACACCAATGTGGCTGATAACTTAGAAAATATGAGAAGACCACTGAGGCTGATAACTTAGATGAGCAGTCAAAACTAAGTATTAAGAAATCAGCAGAAGTTGGCAAAAATTTATCTGAATGGGGTGTCAATATACTAGCCCCACCTAAATCTGGGGCTTATAGAGCTATAATGTCAAAAAATGGTGTTGCATTTTGACGGTAAAAGAATGTCAGAAAAGGAGAATCAAATCTTGGTTTTAAAAAATGCAGAAAAGGAAGTGAAACTAGCCATTTTAAAACTAGATGAGGGGAAAGCTATTAGTATTTACAGTGGAATAGTTGAAGTGTTAAATGAATTTCAACTACGTGGTGTTCTCAACAAGTTATAATATCTGATAGTACAAGTGTGAGTACTGAGAGAAGAAATGGAGTTATAATTCAACTGCGAAAAGATTTTGAAAGAAAAAATCTTGAACCATTTCAATATATTAGTTGTCTGCATCATGAGTTGGACACAATTTTGAAACATACTATGAATGAAATTCTTCAAGGAGGAGTGTCAAAATCACCAGAATTACATTACAAATTTATTGAAAACCTGCAAAAATTGTGAAAGTTATGAAAATTTGAAGTCAAGCTTCATGCAAGGTGAACGAATTTGTAAAGTGAAAACTAATAAATGGAGAGACGACATGGAGTTTTTGTTCGAGTTGGTACAAAGTTACCGATACATGAATGTTAATGGCAGCTTTCCAGCTATAAACTTCAATAGTCTGCCATCGTTGCACAATGCCAGATGGAATTCAAGAGCAACCTATGCCCCTCTGGCTTTAATTTTAACTGAATCGGATAATAATCAATTGCACTTGATTTGCGACTTCATTGCATCAACTTGGTCTGGTATATGGTTTTCTGACATGCAATACTCAGAACATGATTAAATTTAGAACAAGCTATAACTTCAACTTCAGCCATGA
The DNA here is from genome assembly GCF_058129835.1 of Hydra viridissima. Taxonomy (NCBI): domain Eukaryota; kingdom Metazoa; phylum Cnidaria; class Hydrozoa; order Anthoathecata; family Hydridae; genus Hydra; species Hydra viridissima. The sequence goes on along the minus strand of NW_028324307.1, from coordinate 11,597,178 downwards.
AGACCTTTAAAATATTTTGGTCGCAGGAGCCCAGCAGAATACAAGGAATTCAGAGATCCATTATTTGTGCTGAAAGAGCCATAAAAGCTATGCAAGAAATTCATGTCAGAGATATAGACAAAATGAACAACAGATTTATTCTGCAAAACAACTTTTAAATTGTATCTTGTTTAACTGAAATTTATTTTGTCAAAAGAAATTGTTATTTATCTGCTAATTTGTCAATTTTTATGTATTTCTCAAACAAAAACATATTTTTCTAATTACGGGGGACGTTTTTGTAACTGGAGTCAATAGAACTTCTAATCGGTAATCTATTAAAAAATGTCATATTTTGGCACTATACCCAAGTATAGTTGTGAAAAGGTCAACCCCTTAATATATATAGTTTGTCCTAAAACTTAGGGCAAACTATATACAGCACTGTAAATAAGTTTTAGCCCACCATAATTTTTTAAACTATTTTTGATTTTGTCGTAAAAATGTAAAGGACTTATGAAGTAAAAAGAAATCATGTTTACATACATATATAACAAACAAAAATATCTAGAAATAATTTAATAAAATATGATACAAAAAGAAGAAATAGTTAACAGTTCGAACATTCGCCTTTTGCATTGATCATAGTAGCGAATCTCCTGGGAATTGATTCATATATATTTGTTATGAAACTTTGTGGAATATTTGTCCACTCTCTTTTAAATATTCGGAAAAATTCTTCGATATTTTTGGGGTTATAATCAGCCTTTATTTGACCGAATAATTGCAAACATGTTCAATAATGTTTAAATCTGGACTTTGAGGAGGCTAGCTCATTATTTCGAGAACTCCCTCCTCACACATGTCCTGTAAAGATATTTTGGCCACTTGGAAAAAATATTTGGGATCATTGTCTTGCTGTAAAATGAAATTATCACCAATTAGTCTCTTTCCAGTTGGTATTTCATGATGTCTCAAAGTTTCTATATATTTTTCTCCTGTCAGTCTGCCATCAATTCTGATTAAATTACTTACTCCAGATGATGAAATACAACCCGAAAACTAAAACAGAACCTCCCCCATTGTTGATTGTTGGAATTAGACAGCACTCGGGTCGCGATATGTTCAATCTGATTAGTTCCAACTGTTTTTCATTTTAAACGATGTTGTTGCAAACTTAATTTAATTCGTTCGGTGGGGGTAAATTTAAGAGGAGCATTTAGTTTAACAGTTAGGTTTAAAGTTTTATTTTTATTATTTACTTCATAATAAGTTTTAAGTTGCAAAGAAAGGCATGAATAACAACAACTCTGGGATTTTATTAAAATATTACAATTAAGTGAACGATAAAACTCATCTTGATTTAATTTAGGTTTAGGAGGAAGTTGCTTAAAAAGCAACCAGTTAAATTTTTTAGTTAAAACATGCTTTTCAAATTTAAAGTTTTGGTTGATTAAGTCTAAACTATTTACTTCAACACCAGAAAAAAGAACAAGAGGTTCAAAATGACATATAAACTTTGATAAAAAAACATTTAAAAAAGATCCTATATATTATAGGAACAAAAGATGATCTATTGGTAACATTCAACTAAAAATTCTTATAAAATAGTCAAACAACTCGACATAAAGTTCATACTTTGGCAAAATATGTTCTGGAGAATTACAATTACTGCAAATCTATCATCCTAAGAAATTTTCCAACAATTACGAAGAGAGAGCTTTAAAATGAGTTTTGTAAAATCATCAAAAGATTTGTAATATGACGTTTTAGTTCGAGAAATTAACTCTTGCGTAACTAAAAACTCCTCACGTTTTGTAATGGATATTGAACTTCGCTGTGGTTGATAACTTTTCTTGGGGAGATTTAGAGTTGGCTATGCTCCATCCTTTAAAATTTTTCTAGAAGCTCACTTATATAAAGGTTAAATTTTCTTCTTTCTATCGTTACGTAATTATTCATTAAAAAAAGAAATTTTCTTCTTTCTATCGTCACGTCATATCATTTACAGTACTTATTTACTTGTATACGTTGTAATATCAGAGTGTAAGAACGAAATGGCGACAACGAAAAGAATTTTTAAAAGGACAGAAAGAAGCAAATATAGTAACGTCGAAAAAATGGAGCTTGGAAAAATTGCGGAAAAGTTTAAAGAAGAGTACGATGCCGAAGTAATAAAAAACAAAGGAAAGACGAAATACGATGCAAAAAGAAAACGACACGTGCCAATAAAACCGACAACTGGATATGTTGCAAAGTCTGTTCGATTCTTTTATACTGATTTGGTCGATGCAAAAGGTGACGACCCTGAATTCGTAAAAGCAGTTAAACTTGAATCCTGTTCATACAACGACCTAGAGCGTTTGCAAGATTCTTCCTCTTGTCCACCGAAAAAATCGCGAGGAGTTGGCGCTGGTCGTAAAGTGAAGGCACCAGAAGTAAGAGTAGAATTATTCCACTAGTTCGTAGACGTGAGAGAACCGTTGAAGGGACATTTGCCGCGACGTTTGTTCAAGCTAAAAGCACAGCAACTTTATGGCGAATGGCTCATTCAAAACTCAGTTCCTGAACAAGAGAAACTCAAGTTTAGTAATAAATGGATTAAATCCTGGGAAAATGAATACGGAGTCAGCTTAAGAAAGCCAAACAAACGCTATTCAGTCAAGAAAAAAGATCTTCTGATAAGACTTCGTGATTATCTCCATATGTCTGGGCAGTTCGAAAGTTCTTTATCGAGAAATATGGGGTTGATCCTCCTATTATAAATGGGGACCAAATGCCCCTCCACAGAAATGAAAGTTCACAGGAGAAGACAATGTCGTTTAAGGGAGAAACCCCCTCTAATTTTCAAATCAATTTTTAGAAAAAAAAAATTTGTCAGATCAATAGCATATATAAAAAAAATAAGAAAAAAGTACCCAAAAAAAAAAAGGTAACATGTCGCTATGGAAACCATAAAAAATTACCAAAAAACAGCAAAAACAGGTTTCACGCCGGCCAATATTGTGGGCAGGGAGCAAAATAACCCAAGCTGAAACTTTTATATGGTGTTTATATAGAGTAGAAGAGTGTTTTAAGTTGAACAGAATTTTTTTTTACAAATATAAAATTAGGTATTTTGAAGTCAAAGTCCTTTATTCAATAATATGGTACTAAAACAGCATAAACAGCAGGTGTAAAAAAAAAAAAAAAAAAAAACTATTCAACTTAAAACACTCTATACCAGTTAATAAACAACCACTGAAAATTTTAGAAACGGCTCTTGAATGGTGAGCGAGCAATGTTGGCCGGCGTCTTAAATACTTCATACTGAGAAAAAAGCAAATTAACAATTTTTTTTATTAAATAACACGAAAAAATGTATAAAAAAGCAATCATTAACCTCATTATATCTAAAAAACAGTATTTAAAATCCTCCTGGTTAATATGTTATACCCTCTTTTTCCAAATTATTGTCATTTTTTAAAACTTTTTTTGCTCTATTTAACTGTCGCCTCAACTTATTCTTTTCATTCATTTTATAATTAGATTGTTTTATTCTTTTATTGTTTATTTTATTGGAACCTTTAACCATGAAAGCACCTGGTAACATATTTAATTGTTCAAAAACTAACACTGAAGCTTTCATACCAATATTAAAAAACCGTTTAATGATGAAAAGCCTCTTCTCTGCCAAGTACCATCACACGACACACCAATATCAAACACTTCATAATTAGCAACATGTTTACGCAATTCTGCTACTGCATCAAACATGGTATCTTCACCAACTTTTTTTGTGACAGCACCTATTTTCACAGCTAACTTATCATAATTATTTTGAGTCATTGGTTGTGGCATATTCATTAAAGTGGTGAATGTTTTTATACCAGAATGTCCCTGTCCAAGTGCACGCATTGCGTATACTGTTCTACAATTAATATCATATCCCCTGTTACATTGTTTTGAAGTGTAAAACTCATTTTCATATTTGCAGTTAAAGCACTTGATAAGTAACTTAGAGGCAAGTCCTTTTTTGTCTTGCATTTTTTCGGACAATGACAAGGATGAACACTCGCCACATTGAAGGCATGCTAAAGCACTAAATATATCAGATAATATAGAGCAATCTATAATCCTATATCCACATATTTTCATTCTTGTAAAAGCTCTGGAACATTCAATTGGCTTTACCTTCTTCGCAGATACAGATGTAGAAAATAAATTTAGTCCAGATTCGTTATTTACAGAGTTATTATTGACAGTTGTATTATTTGAATCAATCAAAATTGTTACAGAAGGATTATCATTTAACTCCATTTCAATATTTTCTTTGTCAAGACTGTTAAATTTCTTCCCTAAGAAACCTCTCCTCCTTTTTTTAATTATTGTTCTTGATTTTACTCTACACGCTTTACCCATTTTTTAAAAAAATTAAGAAAATTAACAACTTTAAAAGCTTCAGAATAACAGAAAACTGTAATCTGACTTGATAAACCAGACTTTTTTTGCTCGGTGGATAAGTAAAGAAGCCAAACCAAGCATTTTACTGCAGCTATTTAAAAATACACATAAGTTATTAGGATTTTTAATGAGGTGCTACACAGTTGCTATGGGCGTTGCTATGGTATAAATTTTAAGGTACCTTAAAAAAAATGCTAAACTTCAAGGATTTAATAATTAAAATCAGTAAATAAACAAATAATTTTGAATTCTGCATACATTTAAATGCATAAATAAATAAAAATACTTTTTATAAAATTTGGGTAAATTTATAGGGGGTTTCCCCCTTAAAGGTGAAGAGACATTTGTTAAGAAAAATTATAATCTTTCCAGGGAGCGCGTTACTGTATTCACACAGGTTTCAAGCGTTTCAAACATTAAATTGCAGCCTGAATTCGTCTTCAAAGGTAGAGGAGTTATAGAAAAGGTAGAAGTCGTTAATGTCAATTACCAGTGGTCCCCAAGTGGATCTTATCGATTGGAGCACATGATCAAAACGATAAATAATCTCCAGAATTGTTTCAATCCCTTCACACAAAAGAGTTTCGCAATTTACGTCCTAGATGATTACGCTGTCCACCTAATGCCAGAAGTTAAAAAAGCTTTTTATCAACGCGGCTACATTCTAATTGTGATGGGCGGAGGTATCACTGGTTTCATTTAAGCAAATGATACTGATCTACACCGCCGTCTTGAGCCATTATACGAAGAAATGGATTTGATGTTGAAAATGCTGGAAGTGAATAAAAACAGTCCCTTCACCGAAACGCGAAGATATGGTCAAAATGCTTTTGTCTGCTTGGAGAAACGTTCCAAATGACTTTGCTGAGGTATTCAAAAAAATATTCGTTACCAGTTGATTGGATGGATCGGAAGATCACCTGGTCTCAGATAAACTGTTTGCGCTGAACGGCAGTGACATGCAGATATTTCGAAAGAAGCTAACAGAATCACCTGCGTCAGTAAACCTGAAGTCGGTTATCAAGAACCTGATTCCACCGAAAGGTATTCGGAGAAACCACGAGGGTTTGGAATTGGGTTAAATCGCATTTTATGTACGTAAACTAAAACAGTAAAAAGCGCAACTTTTTCGTTGCGTAATAAAAAGTAATTAAAAAGTTCTTTTGTTTTTGGAATATTTTTTAACAAAAGAGTTTGCATAATTAAGAATTTCACTAAATTTTAAATTTTCTTATAAAACTTCTTAAAAAGTTTTAAACTGAAAATATTTGTAAAGTGAAAAAAATTGTTTTTTTAAAAACTGTAAAATGCCGCAAGCATCTAGCTTTATTGTTCCAGATAATGAATTGGTCCAACCGAATGACATTTTAACTTCAAGATACAATCTTACCACATTAGCTCGTATTTTATCAGATGAAAATGCTATAATAAATTGGTGTGCCCGTAATCGGCTTATACCTAATTCGTTTCTGTGCACTTCTTGTCAAAATCCATATGGAATTATAAATCGAAAAGGAGTAGTCGACGGAAAAACTTGGTATTGTCTACAATGTAAAAAAAAGTTTAGCATCAGAACTGATAGTTTTTTCGCCAGAAGTCACCTTTCCATTTATCAAATTATACTGATAATATACGGATTTGCTGTTGATTTTCCACAAAAAGACATTGCACGCGAAGCAGAAGTAGGTCTCAAACACACTGTAGTTGATTGGTCAAACTTTTGTAGAGAGCTTTGTGAACAGTGGCTCGAGGAAAATCCATGTGAAATTGGAGGTATAGACTTTACAGGCCAACCAATTGTGGTAAAAATAGATGAATCAAAGTTCTATCACAGGAAATACCATCGTGGCCTATGGCGTCAAGGTCACTGGGTATTCGGGGGAATTGAGCGTAACTCCGGAAAATGCTTCCTTGTTGAAGTGGCTTATAGAACAGTTGAAACACTTCGAGCTGCCATTGAAAGATGGATATTACCTGGCTCACATATCATATCAGATGGATGGGCATCGTATGCAAACATCGATAGTTGGGATGACAATATATATACGCACGAAGTTATTGTGCACCAGGAGAATTTCGTGAACCCTAACAATCCTGATGTTCACACTCAAAATATTGAAAACCTGTGGATGCGAGCAAAAAAAAAGCTTTGTCGACAAAGTGGCACAAGTGAAGACTTGTTTGCGAGTTATTTGCATGAATTTGTTTGGAGAAATTCGGTGGCAAACAAGGATTTAATTTTTAATGAATTCCTAAAACTAGTCGTATTAACATATCGAGTTTGAATAAATTAAAAAAAAAAGAGAGAAAAAAAGATTAAATTAGAAAAATGATAACAACAAATTTTTAACTTAAAAGTATTCAAAGAAATTGATTTAAAACATATTTTAGGTCTTAACAATGGTTGCATAATTATGCAATAATTATGCGCTTTTCTTTTAATTACGTAAAGTTGCGCTTTTCATTGTTTTAATTTACGTGCATAAAATACGATTCAACCTTGGAATTGTTGGATTAATGGAGGACGATCGTTACTTATTAAAAGACGAAAATGGAAATGAAACTAATGGCACAAGTGACGAAAGTGGAAGTGATAGGGAACAGAACAATGCTGAAACACAGCCTGATTTAACACCAACTGTGGCGGTTGAAGCTAGAGCCAATCCTTCTAATACCATTCCATCACTGACAAATGTTTCAGATGATCCATTGATTAATAAGATACTGACTATGCAGAGAAAATTTCCCCACATGCTAAAAAAATTAAAAATTTTTAAAATTTAGCATAAATAAAAACAATTAATATTACGTCAAAACGAATGAGATCTTCGTGGCAAAAAATACATAAATAAAAACATTGTAAAAGCTTTATGGGCGATACCTTTTTTATGTTGTCAAACTGGAATTTCTTTTATAAAAATGTATTGGACTTGACTAGAGAAGTGACTTAAACATTTATATCACCAAATTAAAAATCAACAAAAAAAGCCCGAATATAAGCCCGAGTTAAATAGTCCGAAAAATCAACTTTTCACTAAAACAAATTCTCTAAGAATGTGAATGGAAACTAAAGTAATTTTCTAAAGTTCTAAAATGACTCAAATGAGGCCAATGCTATAAACATAAAAAACGTAGTTTTTTCCGTGAAACACGAAGTTTTTACCGTAAAAAGCGAAGAAAAAAGTCGATTGCCACAAACATTCAAAAAATTTCGTTTTTTAAAATAAAAACTTCGCTATTAAATCCTTAGCTATGGTTAAAACGAACAAGGGAATCGCTTTTTCAAATAAAATGCGGGCGCTATTGCACTTTCGCAACCTCCTTTTTTTATAATTGATTATGATAGAAAAATTCAAGCTGATTCAGAAAAATATAAAAACATAGACTTGAAAATCAACGGAAAGTGCTCTAATTCGAAGTCTAAGTTGTAAAAAATCCCACTAAAATCCCTAATATTCGCCATTTTTTATATATCTCTTTCAAATCGCTTTCATTTTTAACGAAAGTTAATTATCTTTACATTGCGCAATAAGAAGAGCTGGTTTCCATCAGCCTAAGCAATATTATTTTAAAGTGTTATAACGAAAGTGTTATAACTTAATGAAATTAATGGAAGATTTAAAATAAAGGTTGATCGTAGAATGTGAGAGTGTAGACAAATTGATGAATAATTATTATTGTATTTTACGATGTTTTTTTTTTTATTAAGAAAACTGTTTGAGGGTTATATTTTATAAATTATAAGTGTGATAAAACAATAATGAACTAAGTTTCAAAAATTCTTCTTTTAGGAAACAAAACTACTGAATTCCTTTTTAAAATTCATAACAAAAGTACATGACTTGCACTATCCCTATCCATATCCCTATCCCTAACCCTTACCCTAATCGTCTATCTAACCAGCTATATTGTGAAATATAAATCGCACTGTTATATTAAAATAATTGCGCATGCGTGTACAATATTGCGCTCTGAGCAGCTTATAGCTACGTAGAGCGCATTGCACTCTACGAAGACACTTCGCATACTTTAACGACTTTCTTAACGTAAAAACCATGGTATTAATGTATTGCTTTTGTAAGCTTAAATATCATTAACTTGTTATTCTCAAAATGGCGAATATTAGGGATTTTAGTGGGATTTTTTTACAACTTTGACTTCGAATTAGAGCACTTTCCGTTGATTTTCAAATCTATGTTTTTATATTTTTCTGAATCAGCATGAAATTTTCTATCATAATCAATTATAAAAAAAGGGGAGTGCGAAAGTCCAGAAGCGCAAATAATGCGTTTTTTCGAAAAAAAACTTGAGAGAGATTTTTGATACCTATTTTAGATAATTTCTTCGTGATATTCAGCGGCCATTCTTTGTTTGTGTTTTTATGTAGATATGTTATATATGAAATTTGAAAAGGATTTTGGAAATTAAATAAAAAGTAATTACTTAAAATCTGCATTTAATCGATTATTCAGTTCCTTATTGTGTTTCGTTAACAATCTTTGCATGAATTTAACATTCCATACATATTCACGTAGGTTTTCGATAGTAATTCTGGTTAAAAAAATTTTTCATTGTATTAGACTAAAGAAAAGTATAAATAGTCGACAAATATGCCATTTAATACACAAATACACAACAAAATATAATACTGTCTAAAGAACTTAAAGTGTTACTAGCAAAAAAGATCAGAAAAAACAAAGAGGTTCTTCTCAGGAAGCTTAGTATATTTTCATTAGCAAACTATTGAAATAAACATATGTATAAGTACACGTAAGTATATATAAATATTTTTCAAATGTTGTTATAGTATAAGCATGTAATACATAGAATATACAGTACAATCTCTCTAATTCGAATTTCCTTAATTCGAAAACCTCCGTAATTCGACTAAATGTAAAGTCCCCGTGAAATGCGCTTAAGAAACTCTTTTGTTTAACTTTCTATAATTTGAATCTCTATAATTCGAAAACCAGTGCCGGTTTTAGCACTACCAGCGCCCTGGGCGAGATTTCTAAGGCGCCCCTAGCTCAATTTAACCCTATACGAAAAAAGGCTAATTCTCGCCCCTTTATATTCGTCGCCCTGGGCCATCGCCCAACCAGGCCCTACCCTAACGCTGCCACTTTCGAAAACCTCCATAAATCGATTGGATTTTTTGGACCCTTTAGTGAGAATCTCTCTGTAAATCGATTTTTTAATTTTCTGACGTGTAAAAAGCTTGTTAACAGTTTATTTCTTTTTTCAAATTGAGAATGTTTTGAGTTTTTGAAAAACGATTAACGTGAATTATTATCTTTTGTTTAAAAAACATCATGGCATCAAAGAGACCGCTTAAAGAAACCAATTTAAAGCGGAAACACGATTTTCTACTTGAATTTGAGAAAGGAAAAACAAATAGAGGTTTCGAAAATCTTTGACGCTTTTCATCAAGGAAATTTGGCTAAACGGGTGAAGGTTGATACATATTATCATGTCAACGAAGCTGTACTTAGATGTTTCAAGCAAATGAGCTTACATTAAAAAAAAGGCGATCTACAATTAGTGATTTTTTTTAAAAATAAGAAAGTTTAAAACACAGAATCTCTATTGCATTTAGGCCTAAGAAACACTATTTGTTTGTTTTTTTCATTTCTATTTGTAGTTTGACCAGAATCTTTGAAAAAAAAAATCAACTTTCTATAATTCTAAAATCTCTCTAATTCGAACTTTAATTTTTCCCCATGAAGTTCGAATTAGAGAGATTGTACAGTATTAACAAAATATAAGTATGTAATCAATCAATCATTTTCTTCTAAATAAAGATTTTACATGCAAGTTTATACACAAATAGTCTTATACTAATGTGAAGTAAGCTACTAATAGTGCTAATGATATATAATAAGGGTAATAATAATGGCAATTTAATCATTATATTCCAATGCAGTAGCAACAGCAGAGACATATTACAATATATAAAGTTAACAATGATAAAATGATGTAATTTAAGTATATACCAGTTTTATATATTTGTTATATAAATATATATATATATATATATATATATAATTATAGATCAACCTAAAGTCGACAAATTACGGTTTAATTTAGTACCTCAGGTCGACAGTTTTCTTAAGTCGACAATTTTGATGTCGACTTTACGATACACATTATTATGGTCAATGCGTTTTTTAATAGGTTATAAATCTTAGGTCTATTTATTGCTGTGGAGCAACATTTTCTTCGCCATATAAGTTTTTTTATGTTTAATAATGAGAATGAAGGTTAATCAGCAATTGTCTTTTTCTTCTTGTATATCTATCGAATTTGCGTCAGGTAGACACGGTGTTTGGAATTAGCCGTTCGGTCGACAGTAACTTTATTTTTTTTTTTTAATTAGTTAATATGAATATATTAACGACTTTACGTCTCTATAATGTTTCTACAACAACAATCTATAAAGTTAGTTTAGTGTAATTAACCAGGGATAAATTATGTTAAAGTATTTCAAAATATAAAAAATATACAATTGCATTTTACCTTGTTTTCTCCATTACGCTCTTTTCGCGGAATAATTGCAAGCCGGCTGAAAAGTGAATTATGGCGGCTAGGCCAAAGCGTGGCCTGACAAATAAAAACTCTTTAATCGAATATTACCTTGGGTCTGGAAAAGATCCAGGTGGTATCAAAGTTGTTTTGATAAATTCAGTTTTAGGTTTGTCATTTTATTTGGTTTTCAATCATTTCTTTTTTATTAGCTATATTTTCAGTAGTATTTTGCTATAATTTATCAAGTAAATACAAGGTCGTGAATTTGTAGTAAAATTTAAAATTTATTATACTTTTTTATAATTTAGGGTATGGAGTAATATCAACAAAAAGGTTTAGGAAAGGAGACTTTCTTTTAGAATATGCAGGTGGGTGATGAGATGTTTAATCAAATCTAGCAGAAAATCATTATTTTAAAAACAACTTCTTAAATATAAATGCATAATCAGAAATGCCTTTACATAGTTTAGACTATTTAAATTACTTAGGAGAAAAGATTTCTGAAAGTGAAGCACTCAAAAGAGAGGAAAAATACAAGAGTAATAGAATCGGTTGCTTCATCTATTACAATGTAATGGGAAGCAATGGGAAATTTTGGTCAGTATCTTTTTCTGAAGAAGTCTACACTATGATGTTCTGTATGTTAACCTTTTTGAAGTAAATGGCATCTTGACCTTTTTCTTGGTTACATCTCTGTAATTTTTATTTTAGTATTGATTCTACTTATTCTTTGCAAGCTGGAAGGTATGAATATCCAAAGGCAATTAAACTTTATTTCTAGATAAATTTGATGAATATAAAGCTGTTAATTGTCTAAATAGTTTTTTTGTAATCATATACTGCTTTCTTAATTTTTAAAGCACCTCAATAAGCTGATGCTTGTGTCCTAGTTTATATCTTCTAAAGGGTTTTAATGGAAAATTTGGTTTCCTTAAGATATGTGAATGATTCACCATTTAAATATTCAAATGCAGTAATGAAGCGTTATGTTTCAAATCAATCATCATATTTGGCACTTTACGCAGTTAAAGACATTGATATAGGCACAGAAATAAGGTTGGTTATTTTAATCCTTATTCTTTCACGCTTCCTTAACCCTAATAATTATGTAAAACTTATCTAAAATCTGAATTTTAAGAATAATATTAAAATTGATACTTTGGCAACTAAATCTGTCAAATTTTAATGAATTGTTTAGTGATAAGAACCTAATTTTATCTAATTAATGCTCACAAAACCATTTATCGAGTTTTACATTTTATAATTACATATGATTTTCTATATTCCTTCTTACTCTTTAAATGCTGTAGCATTAAAACTTAAAATATGGATTTTATTTTTCTTCTGCAAAATCTCTAAAGAAAAAAAAATTGTTTGTTTCTAAACCATACTTTTAATAAATAGATATGATTATGGAGATGATGCAGAAGAAATGCCATGGCGCAATATGGTAAAGAATTATTTTGTACATTATTAATTGTAATTAATGTTAAGCACTGCAAGTCAATTACTAGAGGGATTGTATTAACTTTTCATTGTCCTATTATTTTTAGGTCACCTGCTTTACAAAAATCTAAAGAAATACATAAAAAACTTAACAAAACTTTTTTCTTTGTTTATTTCTCTAACTAAACACTAAAATAGGCACTTAGAAAATATTTCTTTAACTGTATGATTCCAAATCTCCCTTAAAATCAATGTCTACTCTATTTTCCTACTTAAAGTCAACACAACTTTCCATCACTGATACAATTTTTCTTTTCAATTGTATAATAATAAAATCTACTTTAAGTAGGCCGACAGCTTACTAAGTCAAGTAAGAATATTTTGTGATTAAATTTCTCTGCCTAAAGTCAACACCACTTTCTTTCACTGATAAGTTTTTCTTTTCTTTGTATGATAATAAAATGTACCTTAAGTAGACACACAGTTTGCTAAGTCAAGTGAGAATGTTTTGCATTTGTATTTCTCTGCCTAAAGTCAACACCACTTTCTTTCACTGATGCAGCTTGTCTTTTCTATTATATGATATCAAAGTCTACTTTAGTTAGACTCACAGTTTTCAATGTCTTGTTAGAATGTTTTGCATATATATTTCTCTGCCTAAAGTCAACACCACTTTCTTTCACTGATATGTTTGTCTTTTCTTTGTATGATAATAAAATGTACCTTAAGTAGATACACAGTTTGCTAAGTCAAGTGAGAATGTTTTGCATTTGTATTTCTCTGCCTAAAGTCAACACCACTTTCTTTCACTGATGCAGCTTGTCTTTTCTATTGTATGATATCAAAGTCTACTTTAGTTAGACTCACAGTTTTCAATGTCTTGTTAGAATGTTTTGCATATATATTTCTCTGCCTAAAGTCAACACCACTTTCTTTCACTGATATGTTTGTCTTTTCTTTGTATGATAATAAAATGTACCTTAAGTAGATACACAGTTTGCTAAGTCAAGTGAGAATGTTTTGCATTTGTATTTCTCTGCCTAAAGTCAACACCACTTTCTTTCACTGATGCAGCTTGTCTTTTCTATTGTATGATATCAAAGTCTACTTTAGTTAGACTCACAGTTTTCAATGTCTTGTTAGAATGTTTTGCATATATATTTCTCTGCCTAAAGTCAAAACAACTTTCCATCACTGATACAATTTGTCTTTTCTTTGCATGATAATAAAATCTACTTTAAGTAGACACACAGCTCACTAAGTCAAGTAGGAATATTTTGTGTTTATATTTCTCTGCCTAAAGTCAACACCACTTTCTTTAACTGATAAGTTTTTCTTTTCTTTTTATGATAATAAAATGTACCTTAAGTAGACACACAGTTTGCTAAGTCAAGTGAGAATGTTTTGCATTTGTATTTCTCTGCCTTAAGTCAACACAACTTTCCTTCACTGATGCAGCTTGTCTTTTCTATTGTATGATATCAAAGTCTACTTTAGTTAGACTCACGGTTTTCAATTTCTTGTTAGAATGTTTTGCATATATATTTCTCTGCCTAAAGTCAAAACAACTTTCCATCACTGATACAATTTGTCTTTTCTTTGTATGATAATAAAATCTACTTTAAGTAGACACACAGATCACTAAGTCAAGTAGGAATATTTTGTGTTTATATTTCTCTGCCTAAAGTCAACACCACTTTCTTTAACTTATAAGTTTTTCTTTTCTTTTTATGATAATAAAATGTAAAGTAGACACACAGTTTGGTAAAGTAGACAACCTTAAGTAGAGTAGACAACCTTAGTAAAGTAGACAACCTTAAGTAGACACACAGTTTGCTAAGTCAAGTGAGAATGTTTTGCATTTGTATTTCTCTGCCTTAAGTCAACACAACTTTCCTTCACTGATGCAGCTTGTCTTTTCTATTGTATGATATCAAAGTCTACTTTAGTTAGACTCACGGTTTTCAATTTCTTGTTAGAATGTTTTGCATATATATTTCTCTGCCTAAAGTCAAAACAACTTTCCATCACTGATACAATTTGTCTTTTCTTTGTATGATAATAAAATCTACTTTAAGTAGACACACAGATCACTAAGTCAAGTAGGAATATTTTGTGTTTATATTTCTCTGCCTAAAGTCAACACCACTTTCTTTAACTTATAAGTTTTTCTTTTCTTTTTATGATAATAAAATGTAAAGTAGACACACAGTTTGGTAAAGTAGACAACCTTAAGTAGAGTAGACAACCTTAGTAAAGTAGACAACCTTAAGTAGACACACAGTTTGCTAAGTCTAGTGAGAATGTTTTGCATTTGTATTTCTCTGCCTTAAGTCAACACAACTTTTCTTCACTGATGCAGCTTGTCTTTTCTATTGTACGATATCAAAGTCTACTATAGCTAGACTCACAGTTTTCAATGTCTTGTTAGAATGTTTTGCATATATATTTCTCTGCCTTAAGTCAACACAACTTTCCTTCACTGATGCAGCTGGTCTTTTCTATTTTATGAATTATAATCTACTTTAAGTAGACTCACTGTTTTCAAAGTCTTGTGAAAATGTTTTGCATATATATTTCTCTACTTTAATACAACCCTCTTTTTCAACACTGATACAGTTTGTCTTCTCTATTTCATGATATCAACATTTTCATTATGTAGACACAATTTACAATTTCTATTGAGTATCTTTTGCATATATATTTCTCTATTCTAACTGGAAACTATTTTCAAACACTGATTTAGTTTGTTTTTGCTATTGTATTGTATTAAAATTTACCTTAGATGAAAATTTGTCAGTTTAATAATGAAGATGTTTTTTATCAACTTATATTTTGTCTTGTCTTTTTAGGTTGAAAATCTGCAACCATTTGTGTTTTGTACTGAGGTAGTTTCTTTTGGTTCATATATAAATATATGGGTTGTAAATGATTTTTCTTTTGGGCTTGTTTTAGTTATTTGATTTTCTTTAGTTTTTGAATGATTAAAGATGGTCTTTTTATTTAATACCTTGTGTTAATTATTAGTTAATATTTCAAATTAATTAGTATTATATTTGTTTCATTTCGGTTTTGAAGTTAAATTTATATCAGATGTTAATTTATTTTTAAAAAATATTTTAATTAGAATGAAAATGTTATTGCTGCTCCAAATTCGTCTGCTGTTGATTTTTCTGTTTTGAGTTCAACCAAGGTACTTTAGTTTCACTTCTTATATTTTCTTGGAGAAAGTATAAAAGATAGTTTGAAATGTTTAATTTTGATTGTTCTTAAAAACTATCAATGTTACTCAAATTTTAGTTGTTTTTTGGATTCTTATTGGTTGTTAAAAATTTTTTGCATTAATGTTTATCCTAACAAGGTGGAAAATGAACAGGCAGTCACTGGTTCATCTAAAGACTCCAAAAAAATTGAGGTATTAGTTTTTAAATTATATAACAGTCACACAGATTTATAATTTTTAATTTTGTATGAGAAATTTATTTTTTCAGTTAATAATATTTGTAATATAACCAGGTGTGTAATGTGCATTCCACTCCAATCTCAAAAGTCACTAAAGGATTTAAGGTATTGAATTGAAGTTTTATAAATGATTTATCTTCAATATTTTGAACTTATAATTGATTTTTATGTGTTTGTTTTCACTAAAAGATGGAAGATGATGGTCTTCTTTTTTCTGATGTGGAAGATTCAGATGAAGAAATTTCTTACAGTGAAATCCTTCAGAATTGTTCTCTTTTGTTACAATCTCCTTATTATGGTACTTTGCTATTTTTTTTTTTTTTTTTTATGTAAGTGTTTAAAATTGTGAAATTTTATATTCTTTTTAAAGTTTGCTTTAATTGTTTAAATTTATTTAGGAAATCATCTTTGTTTTTTATGTAAATATAATCTACTTATAAATAATAGTCAGAATTACTATAATTTAAAGAAATTAAGTTGATAAATAAATATTTTTCTTGTGCTGTTTTTTATATTTTCATTTATTGTTTTTATTATTTTTGATTCAGACAACAGTTGATCCAAGAAAACTGTACTTTTTGGAGAGAAGGTTATTTTGTATATATTTATAACTTTATCTTGCAGAATGTTAATTCATCAAGGGAAAAATTAAATTTAATGCTTTTTTGTACAATATGTAAAAGTAGCAGGTTTATTTATTGATAATAAATTTGCCTGTAGTGTGTTAATAATGCATCCAGGGTTGGGTTTGAAATGTTTATCAATTTTCATTTTTTTAGTATTCCACAGATTTATCGCCTACGCTATTTTCTGAGACTGATTCTATTAATGAAATAGTTTGATGAATGATTCAGCTATTGGATTAGAAGATGCTCTTGATGTAGTTGAAACAGATGATGATATGGTTGGTGGTAGCCTTAATGAAAGCAAAGAAGTCAGTTTTAGTGCTAAAAAGAAAATACCATCTAAAAAGAAAATTCACAGACCATGTCCATTTTGTGAGGATGGTAAACTTCAAAGTGCTTTAACGCGCCACCTAAAACTAGTCCACAAAGATGAGCCAGCTATAATAAAGGCTTTATCTCTTCCAAAAAGGGAGCAAGTTGAAGCATTTGGTTTACTTCGGAAAAAAGGAATTTTTAATCATAATTTGATGGAAATGAAAAAAGATGATCCAAAATTTATTCGAGAGAGAAAAGCTCTTGATAGTGATGCTGATGCTGAGAATCTTATGATTTGTGCTGTATGTAAGGGTTGTTATGCAAAACCATATAAGGCTAGGCACCAAATCCATTGTGGTCGAGATAATGGCCAAGTTATGATTCCACTAATGCCAATGGAAACATTGGTAAGGATTGATGGTTTAGAAAATGACTTTAAGGCAGTTATAAATAAGATGATCCAGGACGATATATATCAACATTGGCTAAAAGTGATCCTATCATAATTATGATAGGTGCACGTATATATAAAGCTAATAAGTGTAAAAAAGAGAAAAAGTTTGAAGTGGAGAAGCGTGTTAGAGGAACTATGAGGCAACTTGCTCGACTTTATATGACATTTAAAAAGTCACTGGGTTCATCAAGTGATGCATCAGATATGTTTAAAAAAGAGAACATTAGTCATTTAAATAATGCTATACGTGAACTAACTGAAGATTCAAATGGAATGAAGTCTGGTTTAAAAGTTCATTTGCAAAATGTTATTAAACAAGTTGCTAATATGGTACAATTTCATTTTATGGTGGAATCTCGAAACAATGAAGCTGAGATGGTTAGAGATTTTATATCAATATTTGCTATAATTCAGCATGAACTTTTTGGGGATGCCTTATACCAAATTCACCAAAAAAGAAACAAATCAACAAGAAAACCGGCAAACTTACCTGATGAACAAGCACTGAAAATATTACAAAATTACTTGAATAAGATAGTAGAGTGTGGTTTTTTTTCCCTAAGATTTCCAAGTTCTGTGTTTGTGGATGTGAGAGATGCTGCATGTACAAGATTAACAATTTTTAATGGTCGTCGAGGTGGTGAACCAGCTAGGCTATTTATTTACCAATGGAAAGAAGCTGTTGCTGGGACATGGGTGGGAGAAGCAGCTAGAAGGTCATACATAGATGAAATATCAACTGGGAATCGAATAACTTTTCAGGAAGGGAAAGGAAATAAGCTAGTGCCTGTTTTTTTTCCTCCAGACCTAGTACCTTCAATGGAATTTTTAAGCTCAGCAGAAGCAAGAAAAGATTCTGGAATAGCTCCTCAAAATCAATACTTGTTTGCATCTACAAAAGGAAGTGATAGTCATGTTTCAGGCTGGCATGTGTTAGTGTCTTGTTGCAAAAAAGCTAATGTAGATGGCAAACTTACTGGTACTATGAATAGGCATAGAGTATCTTCTTTGATTGGAGCTCTTGGTTTATCAGAATCAAATCAACAGCTTGTGTTTGACCACTTTGGACACAGTGGTGATGTGAACAAAAACATATATCAAGTGCCCCAAGCAGAACAACAATTAAGAGCAACAGGTCAGCTTCCATTCTAATTTTTTATTGCTGTTAAATACCATGTTTGCTTAAACAGTTCATTTTTCCTCCCGTTTTGTACTAAGCAAACATGATATTTTTTATAAATTGTGTTTTTTAATTTCTAAATGTGTTTTTTTAATGTCTAAATGTGTTTGTTTTTTTTAAACGGATTTTTGTTACTAATTTTTTTGCAGGTAATTTTTGCTAATTTTAATTTTTTTTTTTTTTTTTTGCAGGTCAGCTTCTTAAAGCAATTGACCAGGGTCTGTCTGGTTCATACAGTTCCCAAAGTCATGATTTAGTAAAAGGAAAAATATCAACCTCTTTGATTTCAGATTTAACCCTCCGTCGGGCGCAATATTGAAACATGTGAAATCGGGCGCAATGTGCGTATTAGGCACAGAGTTAAAAGCTGCTATTTTTAACAACTCATATTAACATATACTATACTAAGTAATCACTGACCTTTATAAAGATGTATATAAAAATGATATCAAATTTTTTATGCAAAAAGTCAGTCCTATGATAAAATACTGAGTAATATTACAATTTAAGTAATAAAACAAAAAAAAATCTAGTTTCAAAATAACCAGAAACATAAATAATACTAAACATCAAGATTTTTCAAAATATTCCATTTGTAAGTCACATTAATGTACTTAAATCATATTTATTCTGATTTGGATGTTTTCATGTTCACTTAGATTGATGCATTAGTATAAAGAAAAGCATGGTTGACAGACTAAAACCTGATGGCTCATGCAAAGTGATTGGTGGCATTTTCGACATTCGTATTGAGATAACCTTCTTACACCCGTTTCTAAAGTGCACGTGACACATCTACGTCTTTTTGAAGTTGTAGGAGATTGTGATTTTTCTTGATCAATTCTTGGACGGAATCTTTGCATCCTAATACGTAGACTAAAAGGTATTCCAACGATATTCATGCTTCTTCTCTGTAGGTGTTCCAAAACCAATTCATGTGACAACTCTTTTAGAAATAATCTTCTTCGTTTTTTTTCGAGGTTATTCCCAATGTAAATTACTTGCGAATTGATCCCAGCAATATTTAGTATTTTATAGAAAATTACCATAGGCCAACGTCTGGTGCTTCGGCTCACGTTATAAGAAGCGCACATTTGATCTGCTACATCAACTCCACACTTAGTTTGATTGTAAAAAGTGATTATTTCCGGTTTCATTTGCTCTCCAGATTGAGGATCAATGGCATCATCATCGTGCAAACTTGAAACTAGAATGACATTCTTTCTTTCGCGCGGGATGTAGGAGACCAAAACTTTATTATTATTAAAACCAAACATGCTTGTGTTTGCTTTTCTACCTTTGAAATTTATAAATGCAATTGGTAGCTGTTTTTTGTTTTTTCTGACAGTGCCGACATATGAAAGCTTCTTAGTTTTTAATTTATCTACGAGATCGAAGCTAGTAAACCAGTTATCCGCTGTTATATTCCGACCAGATCCAAATAAAAGTTCAGCCATTCTCATCACCATATCATTTGGTTTATTGCTAAAACAAAAAGGGCCTTGTGGTTGTTGCCCAGCATAAATTTCCAATTTGACAGTATAAAACATCCTGGCATCAACTAGACTATAAAGTTTTATACCGTATTTGTTTGGTTTTGAGGGTATGTATTGCCGAAACTGACATCTACCTCGAAATCCCGGAAGCATTTCATCAACAGTAAGATTTTCCCCTGGACTAAAACTTTTCTGACAATTATTGACAAATGTTTCAAAGATTATTCGAACTGGGGCAAGGCGGTCAGTTTCTTTTCTTTGGTTTCGAGTTCTTCGGTCATCAAAACGAAGACAACAAATAAGTGTCTTAAACCGTTTGAGACTCATAACAAGAGAGAATTTTTCAATGCCATCACCTTCTTTTCCCCAAAGATCTTCCAAACTCATTCGATTTGCTCTATATACTCCTGCTAAATACAATAGTCCGATGAATGCTTTTACCTCAATTATGTCAGTGGATTTGATATCTCTCTGCCGCACAAACCTATCTTTTACGGAGTCAATATAAATATTTGTGTATGTGACAATCATTTCAATTATATTGTCATTAAAAATATTATTCCAACATTCATATGGAGTTTTGGCATTTTTTGCATTTCCAATTACTTCTGGAAGATGAGTGCAAATGTTGTGTGTCTTTCGACGTCGACTTTTTTTTAGTGGTTTAGTTAGCCACTCCGTTTTTTTATCTTTGCCCATAAAAGAGTTTCCTTCTTCTTTGTCATCTTCTTTTGTTTCGTTTTCAGATTGCTCAGTTTCTGAATTAAGAATGCATTGTTCAACTTCATCTTCAGAGTCAATATCACTTTCTTCTGCAAAATATTCAATTTGTGCAGGTTCTTCTTCAACTTCTTCCTCAAGTAACTTCCTTTGCTCATCAAATTGAGACGCCATTAAATTTTTCTTTAATAAATAAATTATGACATAATCAGACGCAATGTGCATATTAGGCCATTTGAAGATTTTCTATTTATTTTTATGAAATACGCACAGTTAGTTTAATATTACTAGTTTAAAATGTGCGAAATCAACAAATCTGAAAAAAAAAAATTAAAAAATAGCTACCTAAATAAAATGACTTAATCGGGCGCAATGAGCCTATCAGAACACACAGGTCAATTAATACACTTTGCGTTATCTGTTAAGTAACTAAGTGAGAGGGTTTTATAAGTCTTATAAAGACAGGAAATTACTAGAAAGATCTAGATTTAAAAGCGCTCCGGTGTGGAGAAAGTAACAAATGAATGAAGCATGTGCCTGTTAGATCAGTTGCGCCCGACGGAGGGTTAAAGCCAATTAAATCAAAAGAAGCTAGGAGGACAAGTATGTAAATATCTAAGAAATATATCTTTCTATCATACTTTTTTTGACTTAATCATTTTACATAGTAGATAAATGTTTTAAACTGAATGGCGTATATCCTAGTATAAATTTAAAGTTCTTTACTTGGAATTCTTCCTTGCATTACATATTGGAAATATGTTAAAGTATTATTGTGCAAACATATTGGATGATAAATAATTGTCAAGAATGATGGTTTAATCTGTCAAAATTAAAGGAAATCTCCGAAACAAACCCTCTAATGGGAAAAAAAAAAAATTAGAAAATATACATTAGCTAGAATGTATCATGAATTGTAGTATATTGTTATTGGAGTACCTTTTTGTGAAAGATAATAAAACAAGATATGAAATTTTTTAAAAATGATTTCTGATTTTACTTTTGCTCACAAATTAAAAAAAAAAATTGGTGGAACATTTAGAGGTTGTTTATCCCCAAAGTTTTGAGTATAAACTCTTCTCATTGCTATTTTTCTGTTACAGCTAACAAATTTTGACTTAAGTTTGATCTAAAAACTTTTTTCTAAGGATATGTTAGTTCATCCAACAATGATGAGGAGGAGGATGAATTGGATCATGAAGATGATAATGTTAAATGTAAAAGTGACAAATCTGGTAACTTATGCATTAAATCAATGAGATCTAATTTTGTTAAATAATGTTACTTATGTAAATAAAATATTTTAATGTAGAATGGTTTAAAATGTTTTTATCAATTTTTTTAAACAATGACTCTTAAAATAGCTATAACATGATTAACAGTTTGTTTACTTTGAAGTTTTACATCTAATTTTTTCTTTTTTTTTTTTTTTTTGCAATTAGCAAGAATTTATTTCCAATGGACTGAAAACCAAAAAGAATTGTTTGAAGCTACCTTTGGGAGCTACATAGCTCGCGATAAAGGATTTCCGAGTATGTTTTATTATTTGATCGTAGATTTTTCATGAGCATATTTTAAAATTAATTTAGAGTTAACTTTTTTGTTTTTAAATAGTTATGTAGAACTTGCACTGAGTGATTCAAGTCCTTTTAATAAGACATGCAGAGTTTTAAACTGTCCTATTTTCTTAAATCTCAATTAGGGAAAGGGGTTCGGTTACTATGTATCTAATTGTTAATTTTTTATTCTCATGAGAATTTTATTTTGCTATCACAAAATAACCACATTTAATATAATTAAATCAATTTATTAAATAACGATTACTTTGCTTTCCTTTATTATTAATAACTATTGTTATTTATAGCTAAATTAATATCACTAAAATACTAATTATTAATACCTTTAAAGTACAAGTAATAGTTATTATTTGTATAAATTCCATTAATATTTTTCCTTGAATTTCTTAACATTAATGAACAAAGTGCCTTTAGGCGTTTAAATCTAAAATGTTAATGAGCACTGCAGTAAACATCTATGCAAATATCAGGGGGTGTTTGAGTATGCAAAATTGTTCTAAGAATGTTTGAAAGACATTGGATTGCCTGTTTTATATTTTAAAAAGTAAGTTTCAACTATTAGAAGCAAACAGTAAAAAATGCATTAAGCATTTTTGACAGCAATAACAACTTTTTAAAAAAATTACCAAATAGTATGAAAACCAGTACTTTAAAAATGCGATTTTTTTAGATTCCCTTAAATGGTTTATGCAAAATTAAAAACGTGAATATTTTGTTTTTGTTTTTGTTTTTAGGGGGGAGGGGGTTACAAATCGGGATAAATAAATCCGTTATGGTCGGCAGATGAAAAGTTTTTTTTACTTTAAACCAGGGCTGTGGAGTCGGAGTCGGAGTCGGAGTCGTGGAGTCGGAGTCGGAGCTCATTTTGGCTGGAGTCGGAGTCGGAGTCGGAAAAATTGTACCGACTCCGGTTTAAAAAAAATCTTTCAAAGTTTCATAATTTTCATAAGGATTTTATAGTTGTAAGTAATATAAGTGATAAGCAATAGGGTATTTTGCTGCTTATCACTGACAATCATATATCACCTCCCTTGCGCTCTCCTCTAGCTTCCGTTAAACTATATAACTTCGTGATCCCCTAACTCCCGACTTAAATTGTCTGGCACTGTGCTACATATTCTTAGTAGAAAGCTAGGCGTGCCACCACCAAGCACCAAAGAGTTGCTCCACAAACAGAAAGACTGTAAGTATTCAAATAGCTTTGTTTCTCTAGAGAGAGAGAATATTAGAAAATTAGTGATTGAAGAAGCTGTTAAACAAAAAGAAAAACTTAATGAATGTCTCAAGGGACGCTTTGTGTTTCTTAACAGAGTGAACTATTT
This sequence comes from Hydra viridissima, assembly GCF_058129835.1. Classification (NCBI taxonomy): domain Eukaryota; kingdom Metazoa; phylum Cnidaria; class Hydrozoa; order Anthoathecata; family Hydridae; genus Hydra; species Hydra viridissima. Next base: position 11,573,633 of record NW_028324307.1, on the reverse strand, counting down.
TGCAATCAATGTTTAATTCTTTTTTGAAAAAAATGAAGCAGTTACCAAGACATTGGCAGTAAAAGACGCCAAAACTAATCACACCAGCGAATTTCTCCAGGTCTCAGTAGAAAAGATTAAAGAATATGAACTTAAAGAAGAACAAGTTCTTTCATGTTTGAAATATTGTCCAACTGACAATATTTCAAACATGATTTTGACAAATTCATAATGTTATTAGCGACTGCATAAGAGTTTATTGCATAACCAGAGTTCAGAAAAGTTGTTTGTTCAGAAATTGTTTTTTTGTTCAGAAATTGTTTTTTTATAAATATTGTTTAAAGCACTAAGTGGTTGGATTATTTGTATCATAGTGATGAAATAGCCGATGTTAACATTTTACTACAGTTATTTGTTGTTACGAACAAATAACTGTAGTAAAACAAACAACTATTTGTTGTTAGAAATTGGTTACTTATGAAGGAGTCGGAGTCGGAGTCGAAGTCGGTCCATGATAAAATCAAGGAGTCGGAGTCGGAGTCGGAACAGCAGCTTACCGACTCCACAGCCCTGCTTTAAACCTGAAAAAGGATTCTTCTTCTTCCTCGTAAAAAATTTAGGGGAGTTTTTTTTTTTTTATTAAAAACGAAGGCTCCGTGTTTTAAAAAAATTATACAATTTATAAATAGCGATTTTGTGGGATATAGTGTAACACAAGAGTTCTTCTTTGATTATTTCTGATGCGATTAATATTGTAACATAAAAATCCGAAACATGTACAACTGAGACCTCAAATATACGACACCGTATACGAGATCGTTTATGGGAAAAATAACTCTTTGTTAAACGGTCATGTACAACAGTGTAGACGTGTGTCATACATGTCATTAACCGTTTGCACTCCGGATTTTTTTCTTGTATGACATACCTGAAGCTACAGCATACTCGTAAATTCAAGTGGAAATAGTATATTTTGAATTATGTATAAATATAAGTAAAAAAAAAAAAAGAAATTATGCAAATGGATATTCAAACAATTAGATGAATGCCTTGCGTCAGTCACCAGCGCTGTGCAAAGGGTTAAGATACCAATTTTGCTGATAAGTTGACATCTTGTTTTTTTTTTTAGGCCGTGATGAAATGAACCAATTTGCGGATGGAAACAAGGTTCCTCGTAATCGTGTTCGAACGCGCATCGTCAACGAACGCGCATTAAGAAAAAGTAAAGAGAATCTTAATCTTAAAAAACATGTCTATGATATTGTAATTGAGTTGTTTTTGTTTTTTGTTGTATTATTTCACATCCTCAATAAGCATCTCAGCTTTAAAACGTTCCTAAACGATGGCCTATTTTTTTCCAGTATTACCAAAATTTTGTGAATTGACAATAAAAAAAAAAATTGATAAAAATAAAACATTTAAAACGAAGTTTGCTAAATAACCTAATCAAGAAAGAATTATCGTAAGATTTCTGTTACATTCTGTACGTTTTTAATGGCTTCATGTTCAGCTAAATGTTTTCATATATCAACTTATTATTTATTTAGTCGACTTAAAGTCGATCCAATGTTTTAGTTGCGTTAGGTCAACAGAGCGTGCAATGCAAAACGCTATGTCGACATTTTCTAACATTTCCCTAGAAAATCAGTCGAATCCTCTTTAAATGTAAAATATATAAATGATAAGTTGCTATAAACAGAAAAATTATTGTTTATTGACAAAATCAAAAGAATTAAATTCTGTCGACCTAAAGTATAGAAGCATATCGTAGTCGACTTTAGGTTCATCCAGGCTTATATATATATATATATATATATATATATATATATATATATATATATATATATATATATATATATATATATATATATATATATATATATATGTATATATATATATGTATATATATATATATATATATATATATATATATATATATGTTTTTAATAGTTTTATTATCTTTGTACGCTAACATTAAAAATAGCTTCTCCTACACTGTGTATATCACAATAAATTGTGTTGGTAGAGATTCCATGACAGTCTCCGAGAACATGAAAAAAAAACATTTGTGCCAATAAAATGAAGAAATACCATTATCTGAAAACGTACTGAAATGCTTTTTTTTCGCTTTGTATAATGTTTCAAATCATCTTTAAGCCTAGTCCGCAGATTAGGATTAAAAAGGTTTACCCTAATTAAGTATTGAAGATTGCTCCTGGTTGGGATAATCAGATATTTGGTGTAAATGAACAGAATTTTAAAGATTCAAATTCTGCTCGTATTACTGAATCCATCGTTACTGGTTTAACTGGTGCTTTAAATCCCAAGAGTGTTTTGAGTGTTGTTAAAGGTGTTAAAGGTGTTGCTTTTACTGTTAAGAGTTCTATTCCTTCTATAAGTGTTGGTAGACGTTATCTGAAAGATATTATTTTACCTAAGAATCAATTGGGTTCTTATGAGCGTATTGGTTTAAATGAACTTGGCAAACGTAGGCCTACTAATACAATTGAAAATGTTTTGTATGGTGATTCTAATTGGAATGGTTCTTCTTTTAGTCTTAGTTCTATGAGTTCAAATAGTTCTAGATTATCTTATCAGGGTGTTTATTCACTAAACTTTCGTAACTTTTTTTTTAAAAAAGTACTTAAAAAGTACTAAAAAACTGCTATTACCAATATATTATACTGTTATAACAGTTTTTAGCTATGTTCGTTGTTAAGATTTTAGGATGTAGTTTATCTTCATTAACGGCTTCAAAAATTTTATATATAAGTACTCTCAATAAATGTTCAATAGATAAAACTAAAACTTAAAGTTTTGCAACTTTTAGTTTAAAACTGCAGTTGTTTCAGTTAAATTTAAGTAAAACTTGCAAGTAAGTCAATTTTCAGATTAAAATTTAAATATCTTCTTTTATTCATCTATTATTCAAACTACACTTTATTTTGGTTTATATTTTCAAAAAATATGAACTTTTTTTAGTGTGAGAATTGTTAAAAGGTTTAAAAAAACGATCTGAAAACTGGACTCACGAACAGTTGCTTGTTTTGGTACAAGCATACAATGAGAATAAAGAAACTTTAGATGGAAAATTTTCTCAAGGTATTATTTTTTAATGCTATTACTTCATTTCAAACTTAATAAATTTAAACTTAAACATATAATTTCTGCATTAAACTTATTTTTAACTATATTTTTATGATTTTTGAATTAGAATTAACAGTAACACTTGCTTTCAATGTTGCACCAACTAACTTCTTTTATCAGACGTTTTGCTGTAAATTTTGCTTAACTTTATTTTTATTTCGACATTGTTTTCATTTTTTGAATTCAGAAAATCTAAGCATGATTTAATTGAATGTTACTACAGGCGGTTTAAATAACTAATTTAAAAAAATATTACATTGTATCAAGATTTAAGTTAATTTGCTGGTTGAATATGGTAATATGAGTATTAAATGCTTCTTCATATAATAGGTAGTGCATGTTTTGTAAATGTATATATTTGATTTTTTTTTCCAGGGAATTCAAAACTAACAAAAGATGGCATATGGTCCAAAATTGCTGATCATGTTTCTTCAATTGATTCTGATAGAACAGTGCAACAATGTAAAAAGAAACTATCAGATCAAAAGTCAGACAGTAAGGCAAAAGCAGCTCGTATTACCTCTAGTTTGTGTAAGACAGGAGGAGGCATGGGAAGTGGTGAAGAACTGAACTTGATTGATCAAGAATTGGTCAACAAAATGCCAAAAGTTTCCTACATGGTATATTGATACATATTTTAAAATTTTACCCTCATACATTTACCTTTTTTATTAAATAAAGCAGGTTTCGGAAGAATCGTTACAAATGAAAATAATGATTTTTTTAAACTTTAATTTTTATATCCAACCGTTAGGTCTATGTTTATAAAAGTTTTGATACAGATTTATAAAAATTGCTGTTCTTTATTTCAGGGAATTCCAGGAGGAATTGACACTCAACAAAAGCACTGCAGAATAGATCACGATGAAGAAGCTAACTTTGATATGATAACGGGGAACTTTGTTCTGCAACCCGTAGAAAAAATGAACAATCAGTTAATTAAGGTAAATTTATTCTGCAAAGAATTATCTTCACACGCTAAATGTACAAAACAGCAATTGTAAACATTTTGATCTATATCTTAACCTTGCACTTTAAGTTAACATGTTCACTATAGCTTTTTATTAAAGAAGTTGTTTTTTGTCATATTATCTTAGATGACTAATAGCAAAACTGTGCCTGAAATACTTAACGTGGAGTGTTTTAATGAATATAGCAAAACACATATTTCACAGCTTGATGAAAAAGAAGACTTTGTCAAGGTAAATATTTTTTTTTTTACAAAGACCACAAATATTAAAGTCATTATTTGTAGAAATTAATATTGAGCATTATATTCTTGTGTTAATATTTATTTATTTTTTCATTGTTTCCTCTTTTGATCAATATAAAAGTGATTAAATTTTATTATTTTGTTCAAAAAAAAAAAAAAAAATGTTAATGTTTAAAGAATCAAACTTTTACAAAGAGAAAAATTCCTTTGCGACGATCTTTATCTTCAATGGCTTCATTTTCTTCATCGCAGTCTTCTCAGTTATTGACTCCGCCTGATACTTCAACAACAGAAGTTCATCTGGCAGGTTCTTCACCAACTGCAGATCCTTTGTTGATATTACAACATGAAACTGCTTCTGAAATCCCGTTATTAAAAAAAAAAGTACATTTTACAGAAATAAGATGACTTTAGTTTTTATGTTCAGAGAAAAAAATATCGAAAATGCTTTTAGGGTGTGTGAAACAATATTAAAGAACGTTGTATTCTTTTTTAACAAAAAACAAATTGAAAATAAAATATTTAAATGAAAAAAATTTTTTTTTTCTTTTAAAATTTCTTGGCTAAAGAAATTTATTTTGGTTTTGGTTTGTAAAACTGAAATAAACGATTAACAAATCAAAAGTTCAACCATTAAGAGTTTCTTAGGATAAGTCATTTATTTTGCCTTCTTATTCTAATTATGTCTCAACTTTAATAAGCAAAATTTATTTGTTTGTATAGTTACTAAAAAGTCGTGACTTTTTTTTACTGTGCGTTATGCTTTTTTCTTATCTAATTTAACAATACTTTATAGGATCACCGATATAAAAAACCGGTGAGAAAAACTACTAGCAGAAAGCTGTCGTCATCCAATGTGGATGAATATATGGCTAACATGTCAAAAATTGGTGAGGAAATTGCTGCAGCCGGACTGAGTATAGCCACTGTTCTCAGCCGTTCTATTCCAAGCGAAAACCTCCTCTTTAAAAGTATTGCTGAAACATTGACTCGCATTTCAACCTCAACAGAAAGTTTTGCCAACTCCGCTAAAAGAATTGCTTGTTCACTGGAAAAGATTGCTGCGGCTGACGCAGAAAATAAAGAACTGAACTTATAAGTTATTATTAACAGAAAATAAATTAGCACGTAACTAGATAAAGCAAGATATATACACATTTTTTGCTTAAAAAATTAGCACATTATTTAAGGTTTTTAACTCCCAAAACGATATATGCAATAATATGAAGCAATTTTGCAAACCTTACATTCAATTTCATATAAAAAAAAGAGGAAAAGAGGGGTTCAGAATTGCTTAATCTGATCTACAATTATATTATAAAGAACTTGTAACTTTTTTCATTTAATATACAATTAAACTTGCCATAAATATTTACTTCTATCATTGAAATCTATAAAATTGAAAAATTGTATACGAAAACTACAACACTTCATTTGGGCCTGCATGATTTTTTGATGTTTCCGATATGACACTTTCAGGCAATGTGCAAACTCTGCACTTTAGTATGTTAATGCTATCTTATTAACCCATTTCCATGACATTTGGTGTAGTGGGGTAAACTTTTTGGTGTATTCTTGTTCTGAGACTCCAATCACTTCTTTATATTTGCAAATCAATCTCATTTGACATAAGCATGAACATACTTAAGTTTATATGCCAAAAAAATGTCATATCTAAAACAAATTACTCTGCGGGCATCCATGCAACATTTTTACAATAAGTCATTGCCTTTGATTTGCAAACACATAGTTTTTAATTTGTGTCCTTCTTAAAATACCAAGTCGAATTTGGTTGGTTTGAGTTAGTTCAGGTTGCACATAATCTTCATCATTGTCCTCAAAATTAGTGTCATCTGGAATTTTTAGTCCTAAGGAAATGCAAAAGTTTTCCAGTAAAATGCAAGTAAAAAATATGTTGCAGCAAGTTGTTGGGGTGTACTGAAGTGTTCTACCACTTTTGTGCAAACACCTCCAACGGTTTTTGAGACGTCCAATGGCTCGCTCTACATCACTACGTACCTGACGGTGAACTTTATTAAAATATATTTCGTCTGGTGTAGTTGGATGATTAAACGGTGTGATCATGACTGGTGACAACCCGTATCCTGAGTCTGCAAAAAGGAAGCCTGCACTTGGATCATTTTCTAACGTCTGTTTTAATGCAGAATTAGAAAAAATAAAGGCATCATGGCACGATCCAGGATACTTTGCAACAACATCTCTAAACTTTCCATCAGCATCAATGACAACTTGACAATTCAAAGCAGGATATCCTTTTCTAAAAAAAAAAGAAGTTAAAAATCATCAAGATGTTAAAATGTTTTAAATCAAAGAGCAGCAAAAACCTTTTTCGGGAAACATTGGCATCATGTTGGAACAACTGGTCACCTTTAGCCAAAACAAGACATTGTTTTTTTACGTGACCTTTTATTATAAACTATATGACCTTATATTATATTGTTTTTTAAGTTTAGCACTTACGTTAATTAACTTGATGTTTTCAAACTTTAAAGAACTATGATGTGCTATTTAAAATATTTAAAAAAACTTCAATTTTAGTAATAAACATGTCGCACTTTGTGAAATTGAAGTATTTTCTCTTTGTAAATTAAATATTTTTTTTACATATTATTAACAACATGAAGCGCTTTATAATAACTTAACAATGTGAAGTAAAATACAGCTTAAAAAAGCATTAGCATCTAAAAAAAAAAAGGAAATAGGAAATAATCTTTTTATAAAGAATAGCAGAACAGAAATATTTTTTTTGAAGCTTGTATGCATTGTATCCAAACATACATAGACAGAATAAATTTGTGAAACAAAAGCAACTTTTAATTTCTCATGTTAACTATGCCTGTGTAAGTAGGCCAAGCAGTGCACACTTTAAACTTTTGACTAATGACTTACAGCAATATAATCAAAATGATCAGGTATCAAATCAAAATGATCATGTATCAAATCAAAATGATCAGGTATCAAAATAAAAAGATGAGTTACCCTGCAATTGTATGCTGGTTCATCAGCCCCAGTAAAGGTGAGTTTCCACTCATCCGTTTAGCTACGGGAACGGGAAAGGGATGGGAAAATTAATCACGTGAGCATGCGCAGTTTGTAATTTGATTTTCCCGCAGCTTAGTTTTTCCCATCATATCTGTCTCGGGAAAAGGTTAATCTCAAATCAACTTTTTCCCGTAAATAAGCAAATAGCGAAACGAGCAGCCAATCACCTTGCTAGAATTTTCGAAAATTAAAAACAAAAAAGTGTAAAAGTTTCCAAGAATTTTTCCATTTTCGTAATTTTGTCATAAAGCTTTAATTTCGTAATTTTGTCAAAAACATTTATTTTCCTATAACTATGTATGTAAATACTTAAAGCTATTTACGCGTATATTTTTATTTTCCTACTATGAAGTAAAATGGAAATCATTAAGATATTTAGTTACTCACAATTACAACTTTGTTAGTTTTACTGCTAATTTTAAATTGTATAAATACCCGAATTAAATGTTAAAATATTAAACTTTGAAGTAAACTGTCCGATTTACGATATTATTATAAATTTAATTTAATAATGAATGAACTAAATGTGGATTTTTCAAGAATACAAAATGTTCCAACAAACTTGGAGGCTCATTTAATAGAAGAAGTGAGAAAATTTCCATGTTTATGGGACACAACAACTCGCGCATATAAGGAAACACCTTTAAAAGTTGAAGCATGGAGGCAGATATCTAGTTTGTTAAAAATAGAAGGTAGCTATTTATTTTTCCAAGTAAATTTAAACAAAAATTTCTAAATAATAAAATGACGTAACCTATTTTACATAACGTAACCTATTTTTTTTTTTTTTTTTTTTCTTTTTGTGTGTAGAAAAAACTTTGACTTCAGCATGGACGAAATTGAGAGAAAATTTTCGTAGATGCTTGAATCGTCAAAAAAAGGCTACCATGTCTGGACCTGGTGGGGATCAATTACCATCATGCCAATTCTTCACAGAATTAATGTTTTTGAAAGATGTCATTGGGGTAAAATCGACTAGTTCAAACATAAAATGCGATATTTTTGCAACACAACATTTAGTTGAACACAGAGGACTTGAAAATATAGACAATTCCATTAGAGCATCAAGTTCAAGAGATAATTTGACTTTAGTAGAAAATGAAACAGTTATAAATTCAATTACATCACCTCAGATGATTATCTCATCGCCAAATCATATGAAAAGAAAAATGAAAATTGACCCATTACAAGTTGCTCTTGAAAAAGCGATAATGAATGATGTGGAGCAAAATAAACTGATGAAAATAAATGAAAATGATCCAGATGAGTTATTCTGTAAAAGCTTAGTAAGCTCTTTTCATAATCTTTCAAAAAAGAAAAACAAATTAGCAAAAATAAAAGTTATGGGAATCCTCCTTGAAATGGAAAGTGACAATGAATGAAAATGTAAAATTTAATTTTCAAATAAAATATATTTCATATACGAAGATGTTAGTTATTTTTACATTCAATATATACATTTAAGGTAAACAATAAATTACTTCAAAAATAAAAACAAATAAAGCAACTAAAAAAACTATATATATTCATATATATAACACACACACACAGATATATATATATATATATATATATATATATATATATATATATATATATATATATATATATATATATATGAAGGAAGAGGAATTTCATCTTTGATCAAATGTGTTTTGAGTATGAGTAACCATATCATATTGCCATGGAACCTGTCCTTGGGGAGAATTAAAGAAGTCTCGAAATGATTCCCTCACTGCCTTTGCATCACGAGTATAGTTATTTGAGCCTAATTGTTTTTGTAAAAGTGTTATTCCTTGGTAATCAGAAACATCACTTCGCCATTCACCAGCTTGCAAACCAGATGGTGTTTCATAATCAACAAATTTTGAAGGGCAATATTGATTTAATGGTTCAAACTGACGACCATGCATAAGGTAGTTATGCAGAGCAGTGGCAATAATTGGTTTGCGAAAAATTCTGCATCTTGCTGCCAAAATACCAAAAGTATTTTCTATTGTTCTGCGCGCACGTGCCAATCTATAGTTATATATTCTTTCCTTCAAAGATAATATTTCTTTAGGGTATGGCTTCATTAAATAGTTTTTGAGGGGAAATGCCTCATCTCCAATTAGAACATATGGCAGTTTTACGTTTGAGCATATTGGTTCATAAGGTTCTGGGATATTTAATAACTTTGATTGAAAAGCAATTCCCATTTTACTATTTCTGAATACACCACCATCACTGTTTCTACCAGTATCACCAATATTAACAAGTGTGAATTCATAGTTTGCATTACAAATAGCCATCAGAACAATAGAGTGAGATTTTTTATAATTAAAGTAGAACGAGCCTGATCTTGAAGGGGCTTGCATAACTATATGTTTCCCATCTATAGCCCCTATGCAATTGGAGAAGTTCCATTTCTTCTCAAATTCGTTTGCTATAGATCTCCATTCATTTTTGTTTTTTGGATAGCTAATATATTCCATAGCCAACAAAATAGTCCATATAGCAGTAGAGGTTTCGTTTATTATTCTTCCTATGGAAGTCGGACTTATTCGAAACATACCAGATAGGTCTATTTGTGAAGTGCCTCCAAAAATATATCTCAAAGTGACCATTAAACGTTCACTCGCTCCAATTGTCTCGCGTCTGAGGAAAGATTTTGTAATCGCCGGTGCAATTAGACTTAACAAATGTTCATACTTTGTAGGTGTCATTCGAAAAAACTTAAAAAAGAATTCGTGATCGAAAAGTTGCATATCTTTTATAAATAAATTGAATGCTCCTTTTGTTTTTCTTTCTCTAAATAATTTTCTGACCCAAAACCTTTTTTTATACTTTTGCCTTCTTTTGATTTTTAAATAATTCAGTAATAACAAATGTAAAGTTCTTCTGCTAAGAATCGATAACACCGCTATTTTTATTATTTAGCTATCATTACTTAAAAGTGAAAGTTAAAGTAAAGCAAGTTTGACCAGTGCAAGTGGAAATGAATATATCCCATCCGATCTGTCCATATTCGTTTTTTTTCCCATCCCTTTCCCTACCCGTAGCAAAAAAGGATGAGTGGAAACTCACCTTAACTCCTTTGATTTGTATGATTGTACCATCTATTACTCCAAGAAGACCTTTAACTCCAAATGATTGAAAGTACTTTCTCTTTGTTTCAGTCATCTCCTCTGGACTATCATACCATCTGACAAGGTGATGATAGTGATGAATAAAATATTTGCAAAACTGATGAAGAATGCGACTACAGCTTGACTGGCTTACATGAGAGGTGTCACCTAAATTTACATGAAACAACATGTGAACGAAATATGCATACTGACCATTATATTCAATTAAACAAAAGCAAGTTAGTTAAAAAAGAGAAAAGTGAACTTTGACAAGGTTAAACTCCAAATAATTTGAAAAATTCAGTCACCTAACCAAAAGTCTGCAGAATATAAAATCACATTATAGGAACAGTAGAAGGGTGCAGTGTAAAAATTAATCTTTTAACACAATCTTTTATGTTAAGTTTAAAAAAAATTAGGGTTTGTTTGATTTTTGCTATATAATAATGAAGCGTCATATTTAAATATAAAGAAAAAAGATATTTAATTTTACTTCATAAGAATTGATAAACTGAAAAAAGAATAAAGTTATTTTTAAATAAGCGAACATGATTAGTCTTTAAACAGGGTTGCCATTCCAATTTTAAAAGTTTTTCTCTAAGTTTTCCATGAGTAAAGAACATTTCCCCCCAAGTTTAACTTTTGAAACTCCCTGAACTTCTACATAATCTTTCCAGGTTATCCTGAAGATTTTGTTTATGCAAATTAAAACATTATTTTTACTAAAAAGCTAAAAGTTTTACAACAACAAATATCTTGCAAATTCATTGCTATCTGTATTAACAAGCCATTCTTAAAAAAAAAAATCATAAACTATGGAAAAAAAATTGGCAAAAGCATATTTTCTGTAAACAGAGTATTTGAGGTTTTCCCTGGGATTTTTGCTACCTCAAGGTTTGCTATGTATTGCAGGGTTTAAAAACCCTGTATAAAGCACCGCCTTTAAGCTCCATTTGTAACAATCCATTAATAACAAGCATATTTAACAATAAAAAAATCATAAGATTGTAGCTTATCTTTTTTTGAATTGACTAATAATTCTTACCAATAACTGCTTGAAAACTCCCAGTTGACAAAAACCTTAGCGCTATTAGTACTTTTGCTTCTGAAGATATTGGGTTGCTTCTCAATGTGATTGGTGACAAATCATTGTGTAAAGTGTTGACAATATCTCTTATATTATTTTTTGGTAAACGAAATTTTTGAATACATTCCACATCAGAGTAATCGCTTAAAGCAACACGTTGAGTCTCACGCCAAAGATGATCTTGACCATGTGCAGTTAGAATAATTGAATATCCATTTTGACTAAATTATTTATAAAGCTGTTAAAACAAAGATATGAACTATGATCATAACACCAAATAAGACACATACTTTTTTTAAATAAAAAAGTATGTCTTATTTGGTGTTATGATCATAGTTCATGTAACATTATATATATTTATGTATGTATATATATATATATATATATATATATATATATATATATATATATATATATACAAATACAAATAAATATTCACTTCAAAATGCAATTAGCGTGTGTGTAGGTGTTAAAGTATGTAAAGTGTTAAATGTGTGTGGATATAAATGTACATAGTTGTTAAGCATGTAGTGTCTTAATGTATTCAATGTGTTAAAATGACGCGGTTGTAAAACTGTACAAAAGGTGAGTGTAGTTTATAAATTGTATGATTCACAGTCCACTGCTTCAATTTAGAGGTTTTAGGTTGACCTAAATGGTACTCAAGATGTTTCAAAAGATATCAATACTTTGGGTGGGCATGAGATATATTCCATTGAAAACAAAATAAAAAGCGTTCCTTTTTTGGATTTATACACTTTTTTAAATAATCGCTTTGCAAAAGAAATTTTAACTCAGTAGCGGATCATGCGTTTTTTGGTGTTTTAGATACCAAATTATAAACATAGAGTAAACTCCAAACATTTATATGTTTATACTAGTGTCAAAACAAGGAAGTTTTGTCAAAATATCAAAATATTTGGAGCCTGGGAACTAAAAAGCCCTTTAAATCTTGCCCCCTGCCCTAAAGTGGAGAGCAACAAGTTCATAATTTTTGTTATAAACTATTCTTAACTAAATTCATATTAATTTAAAAATTTCAAATTTTATGAAAAAATCTTTTATAGTTCAAGAATTATGTCAATCTTAAAATTGTAACCCCCTCAAATTGAGGGGGGTTAAAACTTTAAATGGCCATCATTTTTGAACGCTATAAAATTATTGCACAAAATTTAAAATTTTTTATAAATAATGACCTTAGTTAAAAATAGTAAAAATTTTTTTTTTCTTACTCGTTGCTCCCACGTTTGGGGCAAGGGGGGCAAAAAATTAGGGTTGTTACTGTTCCCAGGCTCCAATTAACCCAATAATATGCAAAACATCCTTATTTGACATAAACATAAACATATAAATGTTTGGATTTTATCTTATGTTTGGAAGTTAGCTTTCTCAGACAAAACAAAAACACAGAATCCACTCTCTGTCTCAACTATATAAAAATGCCTTCGTTGTTATTTTTAGCTTTATTTTACACCTGAAAGGGTCTCTGCATTAGAACTGTTTGAAAATTTACTTTGCATTTAGATATTAATATAAAAATTATACTAAAGATTCATTAAAAAAACTCCCATTATTGTGTCGAAATGAGCTTAACAAGGCAAAGGTTTCATAAAGAAAACAGGAATATACCCAGTTGGCACATCTAGTTTCAATTTCGGAATTAAAACCCTTATAAACACGTATTCGTCACGATCCAGGCGCAAACCAAGAACACGGAGATTTCACGGGAATTTTACTGGTGTTTGACACGTCTTTTATGAAGTTTCAAACACGTGTTTATTGAAGTTTTAAATACGTGTCTTATTAGGTTTCAAGCACGTATTAAATGAAGTTTCAGTTTGGAACTTAAATCTTGATCAAACACGTGTACGAGACGGGTTAAGCGTAATTAAAAATACGTAGATTTTACGTGATTTTTACTTATTCTGTCACGTGTTTATAATAAAGTTTCAATCAAGGAAACTTTTAAAATCATTTTAATTTATTAGAATAACTTGTTCGTTTAAGATTATCATTTTCAACGTGCAACTTATATTA